>NC_069504.1:356985313-357077813 GCF_027579735.1 Bombina bombina
AGACCATGGAAGTTATCTTGGTTTCCAAAAACAGGACCTTAGAGAAAAAAACAAAAAAAAAAAAACACATTAATACACATCTTAAAGGGATAGTAAAACCACATATTTTTCATGATTCAGATAGAGCATGCAATTTTAAGCAACTTTCTAATTTACTCCTAATATCAATTTTCCTTCCTTCTCTTGGTATCTTTAAATGTAACCACCAATCAGCAAGTGCAACCCAGGTTCTGAACCAAAAATGGGCAGGCTCTTAAACATACATTTCTGCTTTTTAAATAAAGCTACCAAGAGAAGGAAGAAAAATTGATAATAGGAGTAAATTAGAAAGTTGCTTACAATTGCTGCTCTATCTGAATCATGAAAGAAAAAAAAATGGGTTTAACTATCCCTTTAATTCCAGCAGAAAAAACAGACTACAATTCACCTGGTATCAAACGATCCTTTGCATACCACAGAGCAAAGCCATCTCCATGCAAGTTCTTCTTTCCTCCTCCATGGATCTGAAACTGTACATGCAATTCCCAGTCCATCAAGAAACATGGCTATAATAAAAAAATAAGAAAAGATATTGGTAAAACCTCTATTACCAACAACCTTTGGATGTGATGCAGAGAATACAACATGCTTGCACCAAAATCCCGTTATCTCCACATTCACTCAAAAACCTTCAAACCCAAAAAGTTAATCCGTATAAAAAACATAAAATTATGCTCTCCTGATAATTTTCTTTTCTTCTGATGAAAAGAGTCCACAGCTGCATTCATTACTTTTGGGAAATAAGAACCTGGCCACCAGGAGGAGGCAAAGACACCCCAGCCAAAGGCTTAAATACTCCTCCCACTCCCCTCATCCCCCAGTCATTCAGCCGAGAAACAAGGACGAGTAGAAGAAATATCAGGGTGAAAAGTGCCAGAAGATAACAGGACGCCAGACAAAAAAAAAATAAAATAAATAATTACGGGTGGGGAGCTGTGGACTCTTTCCATCAGAAGAAAAGTTTATCAGGTAAGCATAATTTATGTTTTTCTTCTTAAAATGGAAAGAGCCCACAGTTGCATTCATTACTTTTGGGAAAACAATACCCAAGCTATAGAGGACACTGAATGCCAAGACGGGAGGGTACAATAGGCGGCCCATTCTGAGGGCACCATGCCTGAAACCACTACCCAACAAAAACCCTGCTTCGTCCGAAGCCAAGAAACTTTGAAAAGGAAAGGCCCCAAGGACATTGACCCGCAGATAGTGTATAAGCCTAGCTAGAGACAAAATCTGACTCAACTGAGCCAAAAGTCCTCCAGGAAACACCGTCGCCCAAAAGTCGATCCCTCACCACTCACTAATAAAGGGGACACCAGCCTAAACTCCCAATGAGATAGGGCAAGGAAGAACCGAAGGGAAACCGAAAGGTCACCACAGAATCCATAAGGAACAATTCCCATAACGAGCCCCGCTCACAAGACCCAAATGGGTCCTCACAAACAAGGGGAGACTACGCCCAGACCAAGCAGAAACCGGAAGTTTAGGACCGGGCATAAAAACAGAGAAACCCTTCTCTCAACATCGTGCAAAGCACCGAAAGACAATGGAAGACTGAGTCCTCACAGCGTCCGAACATAGAATACAAAGTATTCAACCACAAAAAAAAATGTGCAACAGACCCAGACAAAAAACCCTGAGTCGAGAACACAGAGTCCACAACAGGGCGACACAGAGGATAGTTGCTAATAAGTAGAAGCGGTCAACCGGAGAACAGACTGCAAAAAGCAACCCCCAGACAGAGTGCACACTCTAGGCAATCAAACCGCCAGACCTACACACAGGTCTCCAAAAAGGGGAACACAACCTCAGTCGAGGCCCCCCGAAAGGAGAGGATACACCCAGAGCCCAAAGGAGGTGTAAACCTGGACCCTCTGCCTGTAGGACTAGGGTGCTAGCAACTACACCCACCTAGTTCCTGAAAATGACGTCTATCTGAACCCACGCCCAGACCCAAAGGATCTAGCAAAAGGCCCAACAAAGTGTCTGCACAGAGTCAGCAAGACTCCAGATGGAACGTAACACCCCAGAGAGACACCCCTCTCTGATAAGTTACAAAGTTCCAACCTCCTGATCCAGGAGAAGCCCCAAGAAAGAGAGCACATCACCATAAGAGTGAGAATAACCCCCTTAAGAAAAGGAAGGAGCCAGAAGGCAACACCTGTCTTCGAGGCAGGAAGCTACAGGCTAAAGAGAAATCAACTCCCAACACTGATTCCCTTGGAAAGGACTCCCCTAAAAAGCAGCTCGCCAATACTGCAAACCCATGCGCCTGCAGAGCAGTGAATCCAAGGGTTATCCTAGCAAGCTGACCCAGGGAAGCCAACTCCCAGGCGCATCAAGCCTAATGAGCAACAGACACTCAGAAAACCTGGCCACCATAACCAGGTCAAATAGACCGAGTAAGAGACATAGCTCAAGTTCCCAGTAACTGGAGAACCCCAAACTAGCCCCTAGGCCTAAGAGTCTGGTAACAACTCACAACTGGGTCCACAAGGGAAAACTGAGCGAAGCCTCAGCAACTGGAAGCCTCAGGGAGAAAACAGGTCTGGGCACCCAAATGTTTGATCAAACATATCCAAGAACTTAACACCCCATCTGATAAAAAAACAGACACAAGGGGTATTAATGCAATATTCAGAGCAATCCGGATAACGAGAAGCACTCGTAAGTCCCAACCTAAGGAAGGAACCATCCCTTGCTAATAGTACTATGCTCCAAGGAGCAAGGCGATAAAAGTCGAATAACGACTCTAGAGCCCCTAGACTTCCAACACAGCCTCGGGACAAAAAACCTCGAGCAGGGCTAGTCTACACATCACCTCCCTATCAACAGAGGGATACAGGGAGAAAAGGGTACAAAGCCTCAGCTCCGGGGAACCCGAGCAAAGCCCAATGTCCCCACAGGGATCAACCATCTCCCGGAGGGAAACTCAGATCCCTAAAAGGAGACAACGGGGTAAGACTAAGAAGGTCTCCTAATCAGCTAGCTAGACAGTACACGGTCATGAACAATAGCTGAAGCTTGCTACATTAAACAGCCTGTGAGCACACCTTCAAGGTGCTGCCTCAGATTCAAACTGCAAATCTTCTGCATGCTAGTCAGCTATTCAAACTACTAGCTGTAGATGGACCAAGTCCAAAAAAGGACAAAACCAGAGCCTCAAAAGAAGGCCAAACCAATCAAACAGCGGTAAGAGGGCGCTAAGCCTTCCAACCCTCCACTACGTGGGAGAGGAAACTCTATTGTCCGATAATACCAGACATAAGAGAGAGTGACGCAGCGGAAACTCCGCTAACCCAGGCATCCAGATGAAGGCTATAAGAACTGAAACAATCCTTCCCGCCTCACAGGCCCACAGACCTCTTGATACGTAGTTGAAACATGTAAAACAAATGGTAACATGGGCACTCGGCACCTCGAACAGCGCCACGTGTCTGAACAGCCACAAGACAGAACCGAACCCAATAGGACCAGCCTGCACCCAGGGTCCTAACCGGCAGGCTGCATAAATCCTCCCTCAGAAGGGGAAGAAGACATTTTAACATAGGACTAACCTGTCCAAAACAACTTCCGAAGAAGTAACAAAGAGTATCGATCCCAGAGAGTTCCCGAAGGAAACAATAAAACAGAACAAAAAACATCCCATCGGATAAAATAAAATATAAGGCAAACTGGACGTTAACGCCCAAGAAGAAACAGGCCTACCCACAGGACCAGCCAAACTGAGCCGAGATCTTCCATAAACTGGGAACAATCTTGATAAATGAACAAAAAAGGAGACAACATCATCCCCACATGTCTAATGAGGTGCACCATTCGAATTAGCAGATGTCTGGACTCTGCAGACGAATAATCGCCAAAAATATGTGGAAGCGAAGGCGTGCTGCAACACGCCACCCTGCATGGAGGAATAATCATAAACTGGGTTACCCACATGTGTAGAAGTGTGGAGCGGAAGGGAACTCGCCTCTGGGAGGACGGCTCAGCTGTCCCTTGATTCCCCGAGTCCGAGGAACAAGTCGCTCTCAAATGGCATACAGAACAGAACTGGTTGACATGTGTCAACGAGGCCAATCCGGATTCTTCACCGGACGCAGAATCTGAGTTTGAAATTAAAATAGTCTCAGCATCAGAATCCTCCATAACTGGATAGAAGATATGCAAATATGGACTAAAGTAGTAAAACAAAAACAGCACCTGAAACCTACAATGGCTGGGGCACTCACCACCTCCTATGACCAGACCCCTGCAGACTAGAATTTTTCCTTCACCACACGGTCGGGAATGCGGAAATGGAAGACAGAATGTAACCACGTCCAACCAGAAGGTGAACCATACAGTCCAAAAAAGCGCGCCCAATCATAAGGTTGCGTCACATCCAAAGGCATCAATGTTCAAAACCACAAGCCCAGTAAGCATCACACATCAGCAGGTTGAATCAAAAAACATACATGATTATAAACCCCCTTGTTCCATAACCCCCTGAGGAGATATTAACCCTTGATTCCAAGATACTGAAGGAGACTCACTGAGACCCTTATGTAAAGTTAGACCCGCAAGGTGGTAGCTGCTCGGGAAAACCTTTGTATTACAGTACATTTATAAAGAAAGTAAAATGAAACGATCTTACCGGAATCTACGCCGTAAAACAGAACACGGCCCTTCAAGTGTGACGGATAGTAGCATTGCCTCCACCATGGACTTGAGAGAAGAAAACAGGCAGCGAAGCGAAGTTAGACTACGCTGATTGCTTGAGGAGCTGTTAACATGAATCAGGGTGGTTTTGCAGAAAGACTCTCCCTGCATCTCCGGACTCATCCAAGCCCTCACTGAGAGACTGAATGCCGAAGAGTACATAAGAGACAAAATAAATTCTGACACTTCTCTGCCAACCTCCTGGGACGAAAGGCAAAGAAATGACTGGGGGATGAGGGGAGTGGGAGGAGTATTTAAGCCTTTGACGGGGTGTCTTTGCCTCCTCCTGGTGGCCAGGTTCTTATTTCCCAAAAGTAATGAATGCAGCTATGGACTCTTTCAATTTAAGAAGATCAATTTTAAAGTAATAGGAATTAAAAATATATACCATATATTATGTATCCTGATAGGTCACATGCATTTCACCTCAAAATATATTTTAAGATTAAAAGGGACATTAAATGCTAAGGACCAGATTACAAGTGGAGCACTAAATATTGGTTTCATAAAAGCGATATTTGCACTCCACTGTGTAATACCAGCGCACACTAATGTGCCCTGGTATTACAATTTGTCAGCAATGCTAAGGCGAGCTTGTGTTTGCATTACTGGGAAGCATTGCGCTCACAAGAGTGCTATTCCATAGGCTCCAATGGGAGCCTCGTTCTGATGCTGTCAGAGAAGGCATCAGAACCTAAGTGTAGCAAAGGGGGTAAGTAAAGCAGTAATGGCATCAAATATTTAAATATATATTTATATATACGCTTGACTCAAATCTGTCCTTCATTCCCCACATCCAACTGCTCTCTACATCCTGCCGCAACCACCTACGCAATATCTCCAAAATGTGTCCGTTTCTGAGTGCTGAAACTACTAAACAGCTAATCCACTCCCTGGTAATTTCCTGACTTGACTACTGTAACAACTTACTAACTGGCCTCCCTCTCTCCCGCCTCTCTCCCCTCCAATCCATCCTTAATGCATCTGCCAGGCTAATCCACCTCTCTTGACGCTCTGTTTCTGCGAGTCCCTTCACTGGCTCCCCATTCACAACAGAGTTAAATTCAAAATTCTCACCCTGACCTACAAAGCCCTCACCAATGCTGCCCCACCCTACCTGTCCTCACTCATCAACAAATATACTCCAGCCCACCCCCTAAGATCCAACAACAACCTGCTTCTTGCATCCTCTACCATCACCTCCTCTCATGCTAGACTACAGGAATTTTCTCGTGCGGCACCAACCCTCTGGAACGCACTTCTTCACGCTGTCAGACTTGACCCTAACCTTTCCTCCTTTAAACGTTCCCTAAAGACCTTTCTGTTCAGGGAAGCTTATCACCAGACTTATTAACAAACTAACTTCACTAAACTAAAGTTGCCCCCCATCTATCTCCTCACTAATATTCTCACCTTTGCAGTCCCCACCTCCTGTTTCCCATCCTCCTACCCATCTAGATTGTAAGTTCCCACGGGAATAGGGCCCTCAATTCCCCCTGTATTTGTCTGTAAAATTTTGTCTTTTATCGTATTGTTTCTCCATTGTACTGTTATCCTTGTACCCATGGGCAGCGCTGTGGAATCTGTCGGTGCTTTATAAATAAAGAATAATAATAATTTATAGTTTTTTTTCTAACACCCCACTCCCACCAACTTTAGCCCCAAAATACTGCCTAGTACAGTTATTTTATTAAAAAATAAAGATGCTGCTATCTTTATTTTTTTAATAAAATAAAGTACACTGTATTTTGGGGCATATTTATAAAATTAAAGGGACACTGAACCCAAATGTTTTCTCTTTCGTGATTCAGATAGAGCATAAAATTTTAAGAAACTTTCTAATTTACTCCTATTATCAAATTTTCTTTATTCTCTTGGTATCTTTATTCGAAATGCAAGAATGTAAGTTTAGATGCCGCCCTTTCTTAGTGAACAACCTAGGTTGTCCTTGCTGATTGGTAGATAAATTCATCCACCAATAAAAAAGTGCTGAGTTCTAAACCAAGAAAAAAAGCTTAGACGCCATCTTTTTTCAAATAAAGATAGCAAGAGAACAAAGAAAAATTGAAAGTTGCTTACAATTGCATGCTCTATCTGAATCTCGAAAGAAAAAATTTGGATTCTGTGTCCCTTTAACCAGAGATCTGATCTCTGGTTAATTTTATAAGTGCTAATTGAGGTAGCAATAACCAGCCACTTGTAATGGCTGACAAATTGTCTTGCGCCCTAAATATATTTTAGAAGCATAGTATTGAGGCTTTTCCTTGCCTACCACTACTCATGGGTACTGCCATGCTGAAATCTATCTTTCACTAAATTAAAGTGCTGACCTGTTTGCAAATGTGCAGCAACTTCCCTTCAGACACCTGCAGTGTAACCTAGTTTAAATAATGGCAGCAAGAAGGTGGATGAAATGTATTTAGTGTCCCTTTAAACACATCATACTACTACACTCATACAATTCAATATTAAGAAGAGATTGTGTTTTTGTTTATATCTGTAAATCGCACAAATTTTCTTTTTACAAAACCGAAATGCACTAACGTACAATTCAATTTTGACAAATATGTCCCCTTAAAGGGACAGTAAAGTCAAAATTAAACTTTCACAATTGAGGCAGAGCATACCATTTAAACTAAGTTCCAGTTTACTTCTATTCTCTATCTTGCTTTATTCTCATGGTATCCTTTGTTGAAAATCATTGAGTAGGCTTAGGGGCATTGATGCACTACTGGGAGCTAGCTGCACAAATATACCTCATGTCATTGGTTTACCTGATGTGTTGAGCTATGTCCCAGCAGAGCATTGCTACTCCAACAAATAATACCAAGAAAATGAAACAAATTTGATAAAAGAATTAGAAAATTTGTTTAAAATTACAAGATCTCTATAAACCATGAAAGAAAAACAATTGGGGTTTCATGTCCCTTTATGAGCTATTTATTGTTTGAACATTGTAGAAATTAATTTATATATGTCCCTAATTATCCTCAGCAGGGGGGGCAAGAGGCATATAAAATGGCACTACAAAAAATAAAAAGTTTGCTCTAGATTGGCCCCTCTAAATAAGGCAAGTGGTGGTGAAATTATGGACATTGTTTCTTAAATGGTGTCAATGTATTCAGAAAGTTTAATGCTCAACTGCTTTAAGTTTTTAATAAACCTACTTATTCATAAAAGGCTTGTCACTGTCAAAAACACAGCTGTAAGAGTGGTACTTGGCAATCAGCGAGCAATGTATTCACCACTGATTTAAAAACAAAACAAAACAGAATACAATAATGAGAAAGCCAGAGACTGTATCATAATTTTACGCTCACCATTCTGTTCCAGATTGAGCCCTCCCGACTTCGCTCATCGGATGTAAGGCGCACGTACTGACTTGTCAGAATAGTATTACCGCTGAAATCCCACGAAGACATGGAACTAGACCCCACACCTGAAAGTTGAACACAAAATAAGAGGAGTTACTACAAAAGCAACAGAGTCTATATAAGTCGAAAAAGAGCACAACATCGATTAAGAAAGAACATAAACCTACAAAGACATTTTAATGATTTCTGAAACAAGTCCTAATAGATGCTCATTTTTTGTTTTAAGTGGTTTCTTTATATTTACCTATGTAATCTGCTTGCTTTTCCCTATCCACTGAAACTGGCCTTTTGCGGCCCATGGAACAGTGGTACACACACAAGGCATAAGCAGCATGGGAGAATTCATTCTAGTCAACCAGCAAGGCTTCACTTGATATTTGTATGTGCAGCTAATAATCACTGCACTCAGAACATAATCTGAGGTCAAGTCTGCAGAATCTTTTTTTTTTAATTTTGCAAAACAGCTTTGAAACTACAGTTGTGCAGGGAACAAACTCCTTTACACTTGACTACACAAGAGATGCAAATTAATTCAACGTAGCTATAATTGTGCAGACGATCCCTTGTGTAGTCAGGTGTGAAGGGTCATATGTTTTCTGCACACTGCCTGTTTCAAATCTGTTTAAACAAGCAAATGAAATACAATGCTGCACTCAAAGACAAGAGGTTCAATGGAGACAATCATTTGGCACTTTCTGAAAAAATGTGTTATCTTATTAGATATTAAACACCTCTTTAAAAAGGGACATAAAAACCACAATATTTCTTTCATGATTCAGATAGAGCGTGTGATTTTAAGCACATTTCTATATTACTTCTATTGTCAATCGTTCTTCATCTCTTGGTACCTTTTGTTGATAAGCAGGGATATATGCTCAGGAGCCGACCATTTCTAGAGCACTATATGGCAGCAGTTTTGCAAGAATGTTGACTATTAGTAAGAGCACTAGATATCGGCACTATTCCCTGCCACATAGTGCTCCAGATTCCTACCCAAGTATCTCTTCAGCACAGACTGTCATGGGAACAAAGCAAATTGGAAACTTTTTTTAAATGGTATGTTCTGGCTAAAATTTAAGTCAATATTAAACTAAAATTAGCCAATTTATATTGCACAAATTATCATTAAAAATATATTTATATTAAATTATGTAATTATTTTGTGCTTTGGATAGAAGAAAATGATATAATATTAGAAAATATTTTACTGCCCCATCCGACTACTTCATAATGCCACCCAGCTAGCCAATATTCCTGTGGAGAAAACTGCAACCTGACCCAGTCTTCGTTCTTTCTCTGTGCAACATATTTTAATTTGTACGTTGAATGCTTTTTTCATGCAATCAGCTTTCATACACACATTCTATAGCAATCGACAATCAGACCCACAGATGAAATCCATTTCTAATACAAATTTTAAAAGCAGTCATCAACATTTTGTTTTGGGAAAAAAAAGATATTTGTGCAATAGCAAGTTATGCAGCTTACTTATGTGCTGTGCCAACTAAAGTTGTGCAAATAATGCAGCTTCTGCAATCTCTTGCCTCCTATTCTGCAACAAGCCAAACAATGCACTTTCTTTTAGTTCATGCTCAGTGATGTGTAAGTGACGTGGGACAATTATTGTGCGTGAGTGGCAATTTAGGTAAGTACCCAATGACGTGCTTAAAGGGACACTGAAACCAAAATTTTCTTTTGTGATTCAGATAGAAAGTTGCTTAAAATTGCATGCTCTAATTTACTCTTATTATCAAATTTTCTTCATTCTCTTGGTATGTTTATTTGAAAAGCAAAAATGTAAGTTTAGATGCTGGACCATTTTTGGTGAACAACCTAGGTTGTCCTTGCTGATTGGACAGCACTAATAAACAAGTGATGTCCATGGTCTGAACCAAAAAGTTGCTGGTTCCTTAGCTTAGATGCCTTCTTTTTAAAATAAAGATAGCAAGAGAACGAAGAAAAATTGATAATAGGAGTAAATTAGAAAGTTGCTTAAAATTGCATGCTCTATGTGAATCATGAAAGAAAAAATTTGGGTTCAGTGTACCTTTAAGATTGATATGACTGGTGGTACCAGAATCTTCAGCTTTGGAAGGGAATGGAGTTATTATAGATTTAAAAGGTGATTATTTCTAACACCAAAATTTTTTTTAAAAGGATGTTAAAAAATTTAAGATGGTAATGCACAATGTTTAATTAATTACATACAGGAAAAAGCACCTTTGCAATTTACTTGTATTATTTATCTTGTCCACTTTACATGTAATTTAATTCTAGTGACTCATTTATAATTGTGATTATTTGGCCTTAGCAGACAATAAAAAAAAAATCTAGGTTACAACATGGTAGCACCGGTTGCTTTACAATTCTTTAATATTTAAACAGCTAGTATAATTAAAACAACAATGCATCTGCATATTAGTGTAAAACTAAACTCTGCTTTGAATATGTTACTATATCTAGAATTTATTATTATAATTTATTTGTACAGCGCCACAAAGTTCTGTTGGGCTGGCAATTAGTGCCTAATGTCCCTTTAATTAATGCAATTAGCAAATGTGCTTTATATAATGTGATGATTTAACAGCATGGCAGTGTAAAACTGCCTTTAGATTCGATTCATTTTGTGGTATCTGTAAAATGCAACATTACATTTTGTAAATTTTTCAAATGAAAAAAGATCCTATCTACTGAATGAGCTTCCAAATACAGTGTGACTGTCGTGCTACATCCAAGAGCAGAACAGGCCTGGAGGCAGGCAGGCCATTGCCCCTGTTCTGTGAAGGGACCTAACTTTTCAAAAGAGCGAACCATGTCACTTCCTGTGACGTTTCATCAGCTGTTGCTCTCATTTTGCCCCTAATACGCATGCGTGCCAGTGTCATCACATACCTGGCCTCATACATCATGGTAAAACTATTTAGACTTGTGAAATTCTGAAACCATTGTATAGCGCATGCGTGGGCTTTTCTATCACAAATGGGGGTGTTTTATGGAACAATGTTTATTCAACACTGTATGTAAATTATGGTGTGAAACAGAAATAAAGATATACTTATTTAAAAATATTTATTTATATATAGCCACAAACATGGAACAATGTTTATTCGTCCATGCATGACAAACAGCCACTCGGATATCACCACTGCATGTTGTATTTTACAGTAAACATAAAGTCAAGTGCTTTGAATGTTTGTATGCGTTTGAAGTTATACATTAATAACTATTTTTAAATAAGTATACATTTATTTCTGTTTCACACCATAATGCACACACAGTGTTGAATAAACATCGTTCAATAAAACACCCCCATTTGTGATAGAACAGCCCACGCATGCGCTATACATTGGTTTCAGAATTTCCCAAGTCTAAATAGTTTCACTGTGACGTATGCGGCCAGGTATGTGAATGACGCTGGCACGCATGCGCATTAGGGGCAAAATGAGTGCAAAAGCTGATGAAACGTCACAGGAAGTGACATGGTTCGCTCTTTTACAAAGTTCGGTCCCTTCACAGAACACCCCCATTACTGGTGAAATAAGGGCTGGTGCAGAAGCAGACAGCTAAGCAGTTGGCTTAGGAAGCTCCTGTAAGGTGTACTTACTACTTACTGTATGTCACTATCCCTGTAGGGGTGTTTTGCCCATAAAACATTAGAGTTCGCTCAATGAGCAGTGTTAAAATCTCTACTTGCAGCTCATGATTCAGACAGCCTGTTATTGAATATAGTGTTGCTGACCCAGACGCATAGCACAAAGAAAAGACATTCCCAGCCATTTCTACTGATCCCTCCCACACTTGGCAGGTATGTGCTGTTGTATTATTACAACTTCTGCAAGTTCCATTTTAACATTCCTCCTGTTACTGCTGCTTATTTATGACTGGAGGTCATAAAACAGGACACTGTCCCCTCACCTAGCTGTTTTAGACAGTTTCTCTCCAAAAACTTTAACTGACTGGCTGCCAGAGGGGATTCAGGTCTGCAGTCCAATGAGTAAAATCATTTAAAAAAAATGGATCCTGCTTTTACCCACTACCAAATAAAAAGACAATATATATGCATGTATGTATATGTAATTACCTCCCACAACACAGAGGAGTAAAAGTACTAAAAAAAAAAGAAAAAAAGTATTCCCCCAGAAGTCCCTAGGTGAGCTGTACTTTCATAAGCAATCCTGCAGGTAAAAAAGTCATTACATTACACTCCATAATCTAGAGACTACCAACATTTCTCTACTGTGGTAACCTTCTGTGTCTGTATGACTGTGTATTTTTGTGTTCATTCCCCCCTTTGATAGTCTGACATTGTCCCCCACCCCCCAAAATGATACCCCTCTCTTGATCCTACCATGTATATTTTTCACAACTAGGCAGTCATATTAACCCTTAACTCACAGTAACATACAAATCAATTACCATACCTCTGCTTTCCTGTAACACATGTAAAAAGTAGAGATTTGACCCAATTGACTGCCCCTTAATAAGTAAAAGGCACAGAGCTGCTGTGTCTAGACCAATGGGTACAGTATCCCCCCCGGGCGAAACTTTAAAAGTCCTATAACATACAGTACACAAACAGGTACAACAATAGGACTTGTGTCTGCAGTACGGTCGCATATACAGCTTCTACCACATAATAAAACCCGTATCAGACAGGACCTGATATGTAATCACCCCTCTAAGAGACACTCAGGTAAGATTTGTAACGTCCCCGCCTAATTGAATAGTATATCCCTCAGCTCCTCACCCTGATACGGCTTGATTAGTGAATGTTCCCGTTTTAAGTGCTCGTTATTCCCATCGGTGATGTCGGCAACAACCCTGGAACTCCACGAACTCAATAACAGCGGTAAGATTATCAACATTACGCTGTTAAGCTGACACACCACCGCCATCATGACCATCTCCTTGGTGCACAAAACTTCCTGCTTCCTCCAACATCATTTCCGTGTTATGACAGACACCGAAGAGTACTGGCAAGTAACTTATAAACGAGTAACAAAATAAATCATTGTAAATTTAGCTAGAACCATTGAAAATGGACGTAGCAGATTGCAGAGATAATAGTAGACATCGCCGTATTTTTCATCCACCGAGAAAAAAGGAATTGGTGCCCATAATAAATATGGCTGACAAGTACAGATAAGACTGAAAGATGGATTTTCTAAGCTACACCCTAACCAATCAGATAAGAGCAAGTAATCACTTCGTTATCCAATGGGTTGTCTTATCGCCGTTAAAAGTTTGTTTAAGCAGACATACCAACCTGCAAAAACTCATTTCAGGGAGGTAGCTTCTCCCGCTACTGCGCCGTCGCCATGCCCCCTCCCAGTTATATATACCTAAATAAGATGAGACTTATACAACAGCACATACAGATAGAGCTTCCCACTAAAGTCACAATAAAATTAAGTAGCTTTATTGCACAACCACATACAACAAACCTATTTTCCAGTGATTGTACGCTTGTTGAATGCTCAACTCTTTTAGAATACAAAGTTTAATTACGTGCAGTAAATAAGGTAGTATTTGTGTTTTATTTTATTAGAATATGGGCTCTATTTATCATTCCAATTCTCCTATATTTTCTCCTAAAAGTTCTCATGAGAAATAATTCAATAATACTCCTAAAATTGGGCAAGTTCGACTGTAATATTCTCCTACTCTGTTCTAACTCTCCTTGGAGAACATGTTCTCCAAAAAAGGGTTAAATTAGATCTTTTTAGCCGTATTTCATAAAGTTCTCCTAATAATTCTCCTAGTTACAAATTTATCATTTATATTCTCCTGTGGAGGACTGAAAGTTCTCCTGCAAGTTCCTACCTTAAAGTTCTCCATAGCCACAGTGGAGAACAGCATTAGAAATCTATTCTCTACCAGTTGTAGAAGCAGTTACACACACAAAAAGGGCTCTACAAGGTGCAAAAATGATCTATAACAAAGCACAATAATAATGGTTATTGGAGCGCAATAATAATTTATGATGGAGTAAAAAAAAAATATATATAATGGAGCACCAAAATAATATATAACAGAGCACAAAAATGATATCTATTGGGGCATAAAAATAAGATATAAAAAAGCGCTAAAATTGAAGCACAAAAACAATGAAAATGTAGATCTATTTCATATATGAAAGTTTGCTGAAGAGGGGCGTTAACAAAGCTACTAGGAAGGCTGTATAAAGATTTCTATTGGTTTATATATGATTGACATGGAGAATAGTTGCTTATTTTTAGTGATAAATAAGGAGAAGATACTAATCCGACTGGAGAAATTTATCATTAGTTCTCCCCAGCTCTCCTCAGCTCTCCCATGGAGAAAAAACTACTTTTTTATGATAAATATGGGCGCACATGTACTCCTCTCCTAAGGAGAGCTGTGGAGAACTGATAGGAGAACAGAAAGGAGAATTCCCCAAATGATTGATAAATCGAGCCCTAAGTGGGGGCTTTTTGGTTACTGATGCATGCTTTGAGGGTTTTATAACGTCCCAGCAACTAAAGGCATTCCTTAAAGGTACAGTAAACCTAAAAAATAATGTTATATAATTCTGCACATAGTGCAGAATTATATAACATTATTTAGGTGCTATAGCTATAAAACACTTTTTTCACTTTTAATATTTAAAAAACATACCGCTTTTACAGACCCGCTCTCTGCTGAGCGGGTCTGTTTTTTTTTAGTCAGTGCATCGGGCCAGCTGTATAGTCACAGCCCGGCCCGACCGCGCCATAGCATTAAGTGAAGCTCGCTCCTGCTGTCAGACAGAGCAGGAGCGAGCTGCACTTAGTCTTATGGCGCGGTCGGGCCGGGCTGTGTCTATACAGCTGGCCCGATGCGCTGACTAAAAAAAACAGACCCGCTCAGCAGAGAGCGGGTCTGTAAAAGCGGTATGTTTTTTAAATATTAAAAGTGTTTTATAGCTATAGCACCTAAATAATGTTATATAATTCTGCACTATGTGCAGAATTATATAACATTATTTTTTAGGTTTACTGTCCCTTTAAAGAAACACTTTTCCAGATTTGGGCTACAATGGATCATGGCACTTGGAGTTTCTGGGAAATTGCATTCCATTTGCTGGCATCAGGGAGCAGCTATTACAATCAGGGAGACTCCCTGAACTTCAGGGTGACTTGGGATGTCTGTTAAAGGGGCAGTCTAGATGATTCAAAAAGGGCATGAAATCTTAAACAATTTTCCAGTTTACTTTTATCACCAATTTTGCTTTGTTCTCTTGGTATTCTTAGCAGAAAGCTAAACCTAGGAGGTTCATATGCTAATTTCCAGACATTCCAACTCTCCCTGAAGTTCAGGGAGTCTCCCTGATTGTAATAGCGGCTCCCTGATGCCAGCAAATGAAATGCAATCTCCCTGAAATTCCAAGTACCATGATCCAATGTCGCCCAAATCCGGAAAAGTGTTTCTTTAAGGAATGCCTTTAGTTGGTGGAACATTATAGAACCCTCAAAGCATGCATCAGTAGCCCCCACTGATTTTAATAAAATGCTACCTTTTTTACTGCA
Organism: Bombina bombina; assembly: GCF_027579735.1. Classification (NCBI taxonomy): domain Eukaryota; kingdom Metazoa; phylum Chordata; class Amphibia; order Anura; family Bombinatoridae; genus Bombina; species Bombina bombina. The sequence goes on from NC_069504.1 coordinate 357,000,954, forward strand.
CGTAATTAAACTTTGTATTCTAAAATATTTAAGCATTCAACAAGCGTTTGATCACTGGAAAATAGGTTTGTCGTATGTGGTCGTGCAATAAAGCTACTTTTTTTAATGTGACTTTAGTGGGAAGCTACTTTAATGATACGTCTCTATCTTATTTAGGCTTTCAATGTGTCCAATATTTAACTGGGGGGGTGACGGCACCGTAGCGGGTGAAGCCACCTCGCGGAAATTAGTTTTTGCAAGTTGGGATGTCTGAATTTCTAAGCCCTTGAAGGCCGCCTCTTCTCTCAGTTTCATATAGATAACACTGTGCTCATGCACGCGGAGTTCCAGTGAGCCAGCTCTGATTGGCTAAAATGGATGTCAGTCAAAAGATCTGAAATAAGGGGGCAGAATAAAAATTCTGGTGTAGACTATCCCTTTAACTCCTTATGGACTTTGTAGTTAAAGGGACTGTCTACACCAGAATTTTTATTGTTTAAAAAGATAGATAATCCCTTTATGACCCATTCCCCAGTTTTGCATAACCAACACAATTATATTAATATATGCTTTACCTGTGTGATTACCTTGTATCTAAGCCACTGCAGAATGCCCCCTTATCTCAGTGCTTTTGACAGACATGCATTTTAGCCAATCAGTGCAGACTCCTAAATAACTGCACGGGAGTGAGCACAATGTTATCTATATGACACACATGAATTAGTACTGTCTAACTGTGAAAAACTTTAAAAATGCTCTGAGTTAAGAGGTGGTTTTCAACGGTTTAGAAATCAGTTTGAGCCTACCTAGGTTTAGCTTTTCAAAAATACCGCCAAGGGAACAAAGCAAATTTAATGATTAAATTCAATTGCAAAGTTGTTTAAAATGTCATGCCCTATCTGAATCATGAAAGTTTAATTTTGACTAGACTGGCCCTTTAAAAAGCAGCACATTTTTCACAATTACAACGTGGTTTTAATAGAGGGACAAAAACATATCTGAAAGGCACTAGACATGTTTCTAGTGTTCATTGTGTGTTCTACTTTTAACAAATTATATAATGTGAATATTAAAGGGACATTAAACATTTTGAGATGGCAATATAAAATGATAAATCGTATATTTAAAAAAAAAAACCTGCAATATAATTTCATTATTTATTTTGTCCCCTTTTCCTGTAATTCCATTCTGAAAATGTGAGCTTTTCAGTTCGTTAGAAATAGGGTTGCCAGCTGTGCTCCATAAAAATACTGGATGACCTATAGGTGACTGGATACAGGACGTAGCTGGGTTCACACAATGTCCCCACAAAAGCTCAACCTTAGGCCCCACCCTTAATCCCACCACATATCTTTTTTCACAACTAAGCAGTCATTTTATCCCCTTGGTTGCTAGTAACACATGTATATAGTAGTGATGTCACCCCCTTGGGAGGTACACACCCAGCAATGATTGAACACCCCTTTTTTGAGCCATATTTCTAATGCTTGAGGGCCATTTACATTTAGCTGACAGGGGTCTTTAACCCCTTAATGACCGACGACGTATGCCGTACGTCCTAAAAAAAAATACAGTTAACGCCTTATGGCGTTCGTCGTCGACTAAATTGAGCACTGGAAGTGATCGAGATCGCTTCCAGCCGCTCTTACAGTATTGCAGGGATGCCTCAATGTCCAGGCATCCTTCAATACTGTTCCAGAGTGCCTGGACCAGATTGATCACTCCCCCACAAGTGATCACTTCCAGTTTTGGGAGCCCGGCAGTGCAGCAGAGCATCGGAAGCGATCAGACACGCTTCTGATGCTCTGCTTGTGTGCTAAGTGCCTCTGTGGGTCGAGGCACTTAGTTAGTTATAAAATAAAATATATATATTTTTTAAAAAAAAGTTAAAACAATAAATAAAAACCCCTATATAGCCCCTTCTCCCCCCACAAGTCTTCCAAGATGGTGATGCCCATTGCTCATGGGGCCTCTGGGGGTGTGTCTAGCCTGCCACATCATAGGGACAAGCTAGGGTCACCCAATCTGAGCCTCCCATCCAAAAAAAATAAAATACCCCATTTGTCTGATCATGTCAATATTTGTAAATATTGACTCTGATCAGTGTGGATCTCCCTCCCTCTCCTCATTTACGATTTTGTTGGAGAGAGAGAGAGACCTGTGTTTAGCAGAGAGAGATTTCTTTCTTTATTTGTTAAACATTTAGAGATCCAAAGGCTCTTTTCAGAGCCATTAACCCCTAGCTTGCCAGTGAGCACTATAAATCACTGGCAGTAGCTTAGCTGCACTTTTTTTGCTGTCTGTGCATTTTTGTAGGGGTTCATTTTTTTTTTGTAATTTTTTTTAAAAACCCAAAGGCTCTTTTCGGAGCTATTTAGCTAATTTAATTTCCAGAGTCATTAACCCCTAGCTTGCCAGTGATCGCTATAAATCACTTGCAGTAGCATAGCTGTACTTTTTTGCTATCTGTGCATTTTTTTAGGGGTTCATTTTGTTGTTGTATTTTTTAAAAAACTCAAAGGCTCTTTACAGAGCCATTTAGTTAATTTAATTTAATTTTCAGAGCCATTAACCCCTAGCTTGCCAGTGATCGCTATAAATCACTGGCCGTAGCATAGCTGTACTTTTTTTGCTGTCTGCATTTTTTTAGGGGTTAATTTTTTTGTTGTAATTTTTTAAAAACCCAAAGGCTCTTTTCAGAGCCATTTAGTTAATTAATTAATTTTAATTTGTTTTTCTGTGACAGATACAATAATGTCACAGAAAACATAGTGCTGTGGAGGCATATGCCATCCTTGCGTCAGAGTCAGATGCCTCTATGTCTGACTCAGACCCCAATTTTGACCCTGCCATATGCTCAAATACATCATTAGATGCAGTCTCAACTGATAGTGATGTATCTGTGGCTGCTAGCCCCCCTGCCAGAAGGAGGCGTGTTGCTGCCATTGCCGCTGAAGAGTGGGTAACGCCTCATCTCCAGAGGCCAGATATCCCACAGCATATCCTGGCATAAATATAGATGTGGCAGGTTTTAGCCCCCAACAGTTTTTGGAGGTGTTTATGGGTGATGATGTATTGGGGAACATTGTCGCCCAAACTAATTTATATGCCCATCAGTACCGTGCTGCAAAGCCTGAAACATATTTGGCAAAGCAGCAATGGGCCCCCGTAGATGTGCCAGAATTAAAAAAATTCTGGGCATTGACTATGCTGATGGGCATCATAAAGAAACCCTCTGTTCGCTCATACTGGAGCAGTAGCCCCATCTGCTCTACCCCCATTTTCTCCCAGAGTATGTCGAGGCAGAGGTATTAAATGATTCTGCATTTCATGCACTTCAGCGACAACAGCCTGTGCCCCCCTAGGGAGCATCCCCAATTTGACAGGCTGTATAAAATCCACCCCCTGATTACCCACTTTTCTGCCAGGTTTGCTTGGCTTATACACCTGGAAGAAATATATGCGTTGATGAATCCCTGATGAAGTATAAGGGAAGGCTGGGTTTCAAGCAGTATATTCCTTCCAAGCACTCCAGCTATGGGGTAAAGGTGTATAAGCTCTGTGAGAGCGAGACTGGGTATACTCAGGCCTTCCGGGTGTATGAGGGAAAGGATAGCCACCTTGACCCTCCAGGTTGCCCAGAACATATGGGAACCACTGGCAAGATTGTCTGGGACCTGATATTACCCCTAATGAACAAAGGGTATCACTTGTACTTAGACAATTTTTATACAAGTGTCCTTTTGTTCAAGCTACTGTATTGCTTTGATACAGTAGCTTGCGGTACAATTAAAAAGAACCGCACAGGTTTTCCAGGACAACTTGTACGCACCCGGCTACAAAGGGGGGAGACCTCAGCTCTGCGCTAAGAGGAGCTGTTGGCACTTAAGTACAGAGACAAGAAGGATGTATACCTTCTTACCACCATCCACACAGAGAGGACGGTGGCGATCTCTATACGTGGCAGAGCTGAGATCATAAGGAAGCCAGTGTGTATCAAGTCTTATAACCGGCATATCAGAGGGGTTGATCTGGCAGATCAGCTGCTGTAGCCCTACCTAATTATGCGGAAGACAAGGGCCTGATACAAAAAGGTTGCAATTTGCCTAATACAGATTGCAACCCACAACACTTTTTTGTTGTTCAAAAAAGCAAACCCCGGAATGAAACAGACTTTTTTACAGTTTCAGCTCCAGATCATTTTGGGGATTTTGTACCATGATGGGAGAGAGCAGAGTTAGGGCTACCCATTTTATTTTTAAAATCCCCCCTACTGCCGCAAAGCAGAAACCACAAAAAAAAATCACAGTCTGTACCAAGAGGGGGAAGAGAAGGGACACCATATATCACTGTCCTGATTGCACTGGACAGCCTGCACTCTGCAATGGGGACTGCTTCAAGCAGTACCATACAATGGTCAATTTTTAAAAAATAAAATAAATTTGCTGTTTTTTGGGTTATGTTTACTGTTTTTTGGTTGTTTTTTTAATTTTACTATGCCAGATTTTTACATTTCACTACTTTTTTTCTAAAATTGGTGCTGTTTTTTTTTTTTTTTTTTTTTTTTACCAAAACCTCTGTCAAACCTATGCATGGGGGACATAGGCTTATTCAGGGTGCCTTGCAGAAAACAACCTGAAGTATTTTTTTGCAATAACTTACAACAGTCTCTCCTAAATCATAGTCAAAAAGCAGTGTGTGTATAAAAATGAAAATTGAAAAATTACCACCATACACTTTCTCCAATTTCTTTTGCTAAAACGATTGCTTCAAAGACATCAAAGCACACCATATACAATACCTTGGGGTGTCAACATTTAAAAAATATACACTTTCATGGCAATAAATAAAACTGGGGTATGCGATAGGCCCCAAACTAACGATAGACCTTTCAGAAGAAATACTCTCACTTTTAATAACCAAAATCACAAGTCATAAAATTGTAACATAACCTTCCCAAACTCCTGGCAAACATATGCATTGGGGGCATAGGTGTACTCAGGGTGCCTTGCAGAAAACAGCCTGAAGTATTTTTTTGCAATAACTTACAACAGTCTCTCCTAAATCATAGTCAAAAAGCAATGTGTGTGTAAAAATGAAAATTGAAAAATTACCACCATACACTTTCTCCAATTTCTTGGGCTAAAACGGTTGCATCAAAGGCATCAAAGCACTCCATATACAATAGCTTGGGGTGTCAACGTTTCAAATATATACACTTTCATGGCAATAAATAAAACTGGGGTATGCTATAGGCCCCAAACTAAAGATAGGCCTATCAGAAAAAATACCTTCACTTTCAACTCAAATTACAAGTCATACAATTTTAAGTGAACATTCCCAAAATCCTGGCAAACCTATGCATGGGGGGCATAGGTGTATTCAGGAGGCCTTGCAGAAAACAACCTGGAGTGTTTTTTTGCAATAACTTACAACAGTCTCTCCTAAATCATAGTAAAAAAGCAATGTGTGTGTAAAAATGAAAATTGAAAAATGACCACCATACACTTTCTCCAATTGTTTGGGCTAAAACGGTTGCATCAAAGGCATCAAAGCACTCCATATACAATACCTTGGGGTGTCAACTTTTTAAATATATGCACATTCATGGAAAACAAATAAATTGGGGTATGTAAAAAGACCCCCAAAAAAGATGATAGGCAAAGAAAATATGTTAAATGTGAAAAATAAATCACAAACGCATGTCAGACATTTGGCATTGTACCCCCCAAACAAGCCAACAAACCTATGCATAGGTGGTATCACTGTACTCAGGAGATGTTGGTGAACACATATTGGGGTCTTCTTTGGCAGTAACACATAACAGGAGCTGAGAATCCATGTCTAAAGTACAACATGTGTGAAAAATAACACAAACAAAATGAATGCCCAATAGTTTGAAAAAGACTGGTGGTTAAATTAGTGCATGCAAAGTGTTAAAATACCAGCATTTGAAATACCCTAGGGTGTCTACTTTTTAAAAATATATGGTTTGATGGGGTAAATTACATTGGCCGGCTTCAGAAATGTCCTAAATAGGTCATGGGGGCATGGGATGTGAAAATTCCAAGTTGAAAAACTGGAAATGCGCCCCCTAAAAATAAGGCTTTTAGCCCCCAGAGAACCTGACACACCTATACATGGGTGGTATCATTGTACTCAGGAGATGTTGTTGAACACATATTGAGGTGTTTTTTGGCAGTAACATATAACATGAACTGAGAATCCATGCCTAAAGTACAATGTATGTGAAAAATAACACAAAAAATGACTACCCAATAGTTTGACAAAGACTGGTGGTTGAATTAGTGCATGGAAAGTGTTAATATTCCAGCATTTGAAATACCTTTGGGTGTCTACTTTAAAAAAATAAATGGTTTGATGGATTAAATTACATTGGCTGGCTTCAGAAATGTCCTAAGTAGGACATGGGGGCATGGGATGTGAAAATTCCAAGTTGAAAAACTGGAAATGCTCCCCCTAAAAATAAGGCTTTTAGCACCCAGAGAATCCGACACACTTATACATGGGTGGTATCACTGTACTCAAGAGATGTTGTTGAACACATATTGATGATTGGTGTTTTTTGGCAGTAACATATAACAGGAACTGAGAATCCATGCCTAAAGTACAATGTGTGTGAAAAATAACACAAAAAAATGACTACCCAAAAGTTTGCCAAAGACTGGGGGTTGAATTAGTGCATGGAAAGTGTTAAAATACCAGCATTTGAAATACCCCAAACAAGCCAACAAACCTATGCATAGGTGGTATCACTGTACTCAGGAGATGTTGGTGAACACATATTGGGGTCTTCTTTGGCAGTAACACATAACAGGAGCTGATAATCCATGTCTAAAGTACAATGTGTGTGAAAAATAACACAAAAAAATGAATGCCCAATAGTTTGACAAAGACTGGTGGTTGAATTAGTGCATACAAAGTGTTAAAATACCAGCCTTTGAAATACCCTAGGGTGTCTACTTTTCAAAAATATATGGTTTGATGGGGGTAAATTACATTGGCCGGCTTCAGAAATGTCCTAAATAGGAGATGGGGGCATGGGATGTGAAAATTTCAAGTTGGAAAACTGGAATGTGTCCCCTAAAAATAAGGCCTTTTAGCCTCCAGAGAACCCGACACACCTATACATGGGTGGTATCACTTTACTCAGGAGATGCTGCTGAAGACATATTGGGGTGTTATTTGACAGTAACCCTTAACATTCTCAGCAAATGTATTCTTAAGTTGCTATTTTGTCAAAAAATTACAATTTTTTTTTTTAAATTTGGCATAGATTGGTGGTAAAATGGTTGCATGAAAAAAGTCAAAATACCCCAAGTTTAATACTTTAGGTTGTCTTCTTTTAAAAAATATATACATTTGAATGGTTATTCAGGGATTCCTGACAGATATCAGTGTTCCAATGTAACTATCGCTATTTTTGAAAAAAAAAAAATGGTTTGGAAATAGCAAAGTGCTACTTGTACTTATTGCCCTATAACTTGCAAAAAAAGCAAAGAACATGTAAACATTGGGTATTTCTAAACTCAGGTCAAAATTTAGAAACTATTTAGCATTGGTGTTTTATGGTGGTTGTAGATGTGTAAGGGATTTTGAGGGTCAAAGTTAGAAAAAGTGTGTTTTTTTTCCATTTTGTCCTCATATTTTATATATATTTTTTATATTTAATTATAAGATTTTGTGGAAATAATGGTATCTTTAGAAAGTCCAGTTAATGGCGAGAAAAACGGTATATAATATGTGTGGGTACAGTAAATGAGTAAGAGAAAAATTACAGCTAAACACAAACACTGCAGAAATGCAAAAATTGCCTTGGTCCCAGACGGTCAACATATTGTAAAGTGGTCTGGTCACTCAGGGGTTAAAGATACTGGACATTTAAGTGTCTAGTATTTTTGTACAGATTTTACTGGACAGCCTGCTAAAATACGGGACACTTGGCAACTTTATTTGTATGGTTCAGATAAACTATAATTAATATAAAATTGATGATACATACATAACGGCTTCTAAATGTGCGGAATCTACTATTAAATAGTGACAGACCTAGCACATGTAGTTTCTTACATATGCTAATTAGTATGGCTGGTAACCCCAGAGGTAATCACATGAAATGATCCTGAGGCTCAGTCATAGCTCTGTAGATATTACCAGATCAAAGCAGTTCATGTGATTTTACTAATTTATTCCCAACATATAAGCAATGTAAACTCACAATTTATATTGGTAGTTTTGTTAGAACTTAAAGGGACTGTAAACACCTTGTAATTACAATACATTTCTGTTACAGTCCTATAGACTAAACATATTAGCTTAGTGTAAACATTTGTTTAACAAAATAAAATCCTGTTTACTGCAATTGGTTTTCAATAGCCAAACCGTACCCAACATTCACCTTATTTGGAGGAGCCAAATAAGTTTGAGTTGACTGACAACAAGGCTAATCACTGTCATTAAGTTAGTATAAAGGAAAATGTTTGATGCAGAGTTAGCTTTGAAAAGTAAGCATGATGCAGTTTCAACTCAATGTACAATTTTCAGAGCTAAATTACACGAAAAGGGACAAAATAAATGAGTATATTACAAAGTTGTTTTATTATGCATAATTAAACATCTTATGTTTAAGCTGCTACACTAATAACATAACTAAAGGCTAAACTGTCAGTCATGGTATAATTTGATGCCTGGTTGTCATGGTGATAGCCTTAGGGGAGTGGCTTCTGTGATGCAGCACTTATGTCACAAAACCAACTGACAACACAAAGCCACCACCTTCATAACTGCTGCTCACTTTACTAGATAGAGTTGCAAGACTGATCCTGCTGAACTTCAGTAATCAATTACCTATAAATATGAGTTATCTAATATCTTTATTTCACAGCCAGCACATTACAGTGCAGCTAGTGTTTTACAGCCACAGCTCTGTATATGTGCTGGTATGAAGAACAGTGACTACCTACAACACAATGTAAATGGCATCCAATGGGAGCTGCAGGTATTAACACCAATGACAGGTAGTGTTATCATGATCACCCCAGCTCAGTAACTGAATAATACTAAGTCAAATTTATATACATTATAAAATTATACAGATAAATGACAGAATTAATAGCTTAAACTTTGTAGGTTCCTATGGGTACCAGTACTCTGAGAACAAATATAGCATACAAATTGTACCTACTAATGATTAATATTATCTTCACACCTTTATTTAAAAATACATATAATTTAATAAATATTTACATTTTTAAAATATATATTTTAAACATATTATAGCATTATATGTATTATAGCCATAAATGTAGGACACAACAATGCCTTTTTGTGCTTCCTCTACATATCTTTAAAAGACTTGCTGCTGGCAGTAAACGCTTTAAACCAGATTTAAGGATGGTAAGAATTACTGCATCATTAGTCTGCAAATGCTCTAAACCAAGGACTTCTAGTAAAGGCCTAGAATATAAACCCCATGGCACTGGCCTGCAATTTATATGCTGCAAACTCACTGGTGCTGGGACCCTCATTAAACACTATACTGTAAGGTGCAGCATCTCATGCAGCTGTTTTTCTGCTTGATCCGGATGAAGAAAAGAGAACTGGCGATCTAAATTAAATTCAGATTATACGCGCTGATGGCAGATGTCCTTCAAGGATTTTTATTTTACTAAACTGTAAGTATCTAAGGTAAGATTTTCTGAGATTAACAAGTTTGTAAGTGTAATGATAACCTGTGGCTTTAAGAGATTCAGCAACCCTGGCACAATTAAGTGCAAAATAATGTTTAGATGTTACAGTTATATTTGGAGATCTGCTTATCATGCAAACCGATACAATATAAGCGGAGTAATATGGCCAGAGTAACTAAAGTATAGATATATGAGAAATATAGGTATCTTAAGTTACATAGGCATGAAGGTCAGTACAATTTACTACAAGTGTAAATACTTCCTGTAGTGAGGGTATCTATAGGCTGAAGAAGGCAATATGCAGCACACACTTAAAGGGACACTGAACCCAATTTTTTTATTTTGTGATTCAGATAGAGCATGCAATTTTAAGAAACCTTCTAATTTACTCCTATTAGCAAATGTTCTTCATTCTCTTGGTATCTTTATTTGAAAAGCAAGAATGTAAGTTTAGATGCCGGACCATTTTGGTGAACAACCTGGGTTGTTCTAGCTGATTGGTGGATAAATTCATCCACCAATAAACAAGTGCTGTCCAGGGTTTTGGACTTTCTTTTTCAAATAAAGATAGCAAGAGAGCGAAGAAAAGTTGATAATAGGAGTCATTTAGAAAGTTGCTTAAAATTGCATGCTCTATCTGAATCACAAAATAAACAATTTGGGTTCAGAATCCCTTTAACACTGATTGATACCCAAGCTAACAAAACAGTGACTGCTGGATGGTAGAGGTACAGCGATAAATGTTTGCAGGTGTTAACAGTACTCACTGAACCTTGGTCATATGCTCCCTAGATGACTTGCAGAGGTAAAGGGGAAGTCTGTGTGATAGATGCTGCAAAATGTATGAGGATTTGGTGCTCGGTCAGGTAGTTGTGGCAGTTGCTGGGAGATGACGTCAGAGACACGGAAGCTGACAGATCCCAGTATCGAGTATGAAGATCTGAAACAAGTTATGGCAGCAAATCGTAGTATCAAAGTTCATGGTAAGGCTGGTGAGGAGAGTCAGTTGAAAACACTTCATTAAACCAGTAACGAAGTGGAAGTGGAGGAGCTTTTTTTACACCCAATAAGCACAGAAAAAGTTTAAGGTGCAAAATAAAATATAAGAGTCGAATTATGGTGGCCACACTAGATTGTAAATAAAGATCCTGCTCCAAGAGCCTACAGACATGTGCAGTGAGGTCAGATCATTTCTCACATTTCTGTTGCTTTTCCTGTACTTTCCCATTTCATAAAAATCTAGCTTAAATTTGTTTCTGTATGTTTAAAGTTGACTGTACTTTTCATGGTTTATTAATATAAGATATACAAATCATCTCTGTGACACTAGAACTTGAATCATAACACCAACAATAAAACCTAAACACACTTACACTGCTATAACTTTAATAAACTGATATTAAATCAAATTGAATGGCTTAAATCCACTCTTACTGCACACATCTGTATAATGTAATAATGTTAAGGATCTTGGCAAAGAGAATACAATATGATTAATATGTTTGCACTTATATCCTCAATACAATGCCTTGATGTAGGGACACCAATAATACAACTAGTTATAAGCACCTTGCAGCTGGTTTACAATTTTATATGAGAACTGAAGCACCATGGAAAAGGACTACCATGTCTGTGACACTAAACGTGAATGTCTACAGTCACCGTGGGACAAGTACTACTGTTGGATTTTTTTAAGCAGAGAGTCATAGTGAAGCACAAGATTTGATACGTCATGGGATGGTCCTGTATTTTATACCTCAGATTAGAAACTGTAAAAAATAATGCTTTATAAGATACAGTTGTTATGCACCTATCTTCTTGCATTGGATGAAAAATCCTTACAAGATGTACATAGACTGATTAATATGTGGCAAACAGTATAACGAAGACTGGAATACTCTATGGCAGTGGCAGGAAGATTGAAGATTTCAGAGGGACTAGAGTTATGTCACATGCTGAGTGCAGTCTTACATCAGGAATATATTTTATTTTATACACTGTAACCAGAAATAAGTTCTCCCTAAACACAAGAGTGTAAGCTCTTTGAGCAAAACACTGAAACACTAGATTGTAAGCTCCTTGGAACAGGGTCTGCACCTACCCTTGGAAATCCTTTAGAGCAGGGACCCCAATTCTAACAAATAAATGTATTGTTGTTAATAGAGTGAGATAAACCCTCTATTGAATTAAATTCAACAAGGAATCAATATACAATGGATAGAATATACAAATTATCCCACAGAGTATATTACTAATTCAAAATGCATTTTTTATATGGCACCCCATATGCATCTGTCAGTTGTTTAAACCAGTAGTGTAGCAAACTGTGAAATACATGAGGCTTAAATAACACAGCATCAACCATAGGCAGCCTGTTTTGCTACTTTGGGACTCTTTCTCACTCAAGTCATTATGGTTGATGCTGATGTCCTCGTCGAGCATTCCACCCTTTGCTTTAGGACTGCCCATTATTTAAATGGGTTTTGAATTATAATTGTTGCACTTTTCCACAGATAAGTATATTTGGTTTTTGCTAAGATTAATACAATGGAGGGATGATGAGCCCCAAACGGGCCAAACAAGCTGTCTATGGTTGGTGATGTTGTTCTGCTTAAGCATTAATTTCACGCTTTGTAAGTGTGGTTATGAAAATGAATGTAATCATCAGCAAAACTGGCATATAGCCTTAAACCTAAAATCAATGATAAAATCAATGCTTGAGTCCAATAACATAGCACCTACATCATACTGAAGAGCCCCAAAGAGGGAGAAACAACCTGCCTATAGGGAAAAAACACTTTACATTTGTAGTATTACAATGCATTATTCCCCTGCAAGACACCGCTCTTTTTGTACTGGATTTGTATGTAAGCAGAACTAAAATAAATAGTGTATAATACTATAAAATAATAAGGCTTAAATAAATCATAAGATTCAAGATTTTGCCTGATTTCCCAGTGCCCTTGACATATTAAAAGGGTTCCTACCTAAAACTATTAAATGATCAGATGTTCTGCACATATCTGCAATAAATATGTTTGTATTTTTATATATGGGGACACAAAGAATATTTGTTAATGATAGCAGCAACTGGATCACCCAAAAAACCTTAGCAGTTATGTCCATGCTTATTTCACTGCAGGTCTCCATTTCCCAAGTTGTCAGTGCTGAAATGGTCTAGCTTTCTATAATAGGACCACAACAAGCCTCCCTTAGAAAATGTAACCCACACTGTATAATTGTAAACTTAAAAATCCTCACATTTTTCAAATTTGATGTAAAAACAAGCTCATCACACTGTAACACATGTAGTAAAGAAGGTTTAATTACAGTATACTAAGAACTTGAAAAACAGTGCTATTAATACTTAGAAATCAGATATTTAGATATTTTAAATTGCACTTTTGCTATCAAATACCTGGTGTGAGATCAAAGTAAATGCCAAACAAATATAATGTTCTTGAGAGCATTTAAATGTTTGTAGTACACTACAGGTTACATCCTATGGGACCTACTAAAGGGATATGAAACCCATTTTTGTTTTTTCAAGATCCAGATACAAAATTATAGTCAATTTTAAATGATTTTCCAATTTACTCCTATTATCAAATGTGCTTAATTCCCTTGATATACTATGCAGAAATCACAAAACTCATCATCAACTTTTAAAAGCACAGTTACACTCATAATAACATTATCTAATAAAAAAATAAATAAAAATATTATATATAATATAAGTTCTCAAAGATATGAGGTCTCAGGTGTTATAAAAAAAGACTGCAAAGAGATATAACATAGAGATACATAGATACACATGTCTAAATAAGCATATGTGTATATATTTATATATATTTATATGTGTGTACATATGTATTTATTTGTGTATATATGTATTTACAGACATATAAACACATAAATATATACAGTCATGGACAAAATTAATGTCACCCCTACATTTCTATCAGATAATGCACCATTTCGCCCAAATGTTTAGGCATTCTCATGTTTATTTCTTTTGTTTGTATTGGTATGACACAAAAAGTGAAAAAAAAACCCTTCTCAAAATTGGAAGAAATAATTGCATTACAAGTTTGTGATGCTCCTGTAATTTGTAATTAAACTCACCTGTATCAATTAACAGGCGCTGACAATATAGAAATAACACCGGCAACCAGTTAAAATGGTGATAAATTGACTCAACCTCTCTGTTGTGTTTCTCTGTGTGCCTCACTGAGCATGGAGAAAATAAAGAGCTCAAAGGCTCCATTGCAAGCTGAAACACGTTGCCGTTTTTCCTATCTGAATTCGTCCCATACAGGACACCATACAGGACACCGTATTTGGCAGAGACCGAAGATGCAAACCCAGCTGACGGTGGTTTCCAGGAAGTGCAGGAGAGAGGAGCTCGGTGGCTTTTCCTAGTGCATAGATCAAAAGGATTCACAGAGCTGATCTGCTTTTCATGCAAACCTTCAACGGATACACCGATACAAATTACTCAGAGCTCCAAAGTACAGTTTAAGGTACTATCTGTCCATTTCAACTTGTACACAATAAATAGTGCGCTAATCTTGAGGAACTGGCTACTAACCTACTATTATCATACTGAATAAATTATTTGGACGCTTGCAATGCCTGATTCTCCTTTTTCAGGCTCACTAACTTCTGTCTGCAGCAGAGTTAGAATAAACACCTAAACAATTGTTTTTACCTAAAAATTCTACTTATTGTGCAATAATCAACTGTGTGCACTTTAGCAATAATTTATTGCAGCATATATTTATTGTATGTATCTCTAGAAGAAAAGGTTTATAAATATAACCACTTTTAAAGAATAAATAATTTTTAATGAATAGATATATATTTTATACATTTACAAAATCAACTAATGTGAATTTTTTAAAGTTTTAAAGGTTTAATATCCTATTAACTGATCCCATATATATATATATATATATATATATATATATTATTATTAGGTTTCTGCTAGATTTGCCTTCTATTAGGCTCCCACTTACTATCCAATTTTCTAATGGGATAGATACCACCACCTGACATGTGAGTTCTGTTGGCTGAGATTGCCGCATGTCAATGAGCCGGAACGAACATATGTCCCATGTCCTATAGTCCATTGTCTCTCCTTGCTTGCTGAGTGTTGTCGGGAGCTACCTCGCTGTGCTGCTAGGGTCTGGCTGTCAATGCTCCTTGCCTTTGTAGTATTATCACAGCATAACAGGAGGCCGACCGCACCTTCCTGAGTTCTGGCTAGGGAGGAGTCTGTATGAGGACTACTCTGTTGCATGGCAGTGCCATATCCAGCAGCGTTAGAGAAATTACCAGGTTCCCATTCAGGTGAAAAAAATTTCAATGCCACTTCGATCTTTCCATTCTGCAGTAGACAACTCTGATTTTTATCTGCTGTGGAATAAGGAGTGTTTGTAGCGGTCTGTGACTCTATACGTATACTGCAGAATAATATCCCCTCTCTCCACCATCTTAGGTTCACTGATGTCTCCTTGAGTCCCTGAATAACTGTGGGAGTTCTGTAAAGTTGTTTTGCATTTTCAGGTCCAGTTTTATGAGGACCACTTGTAACTGTAAACGGTGGTCCTCCTCCATGTTCGAGTTGAGTAGGATAGTTAGGGTGTACTCAATTTTTCAGCAGAACAATAGCCGCTCAAACCCGGTGGGCCAGGAGGGGGGTAATGAGAGTTCAAGTGAAGGCCTCCACATAAGCTCGCAGCTGGCTAAATCAGATCCCTAGATGAATTAATCTTGGTGTGCCAGACTCACCACAATGTGAGTTAGCTGAGCATCCCAAATGTAAAGTAAGATATTATATATCTGCATGGATAGTTGATGGATTATTAGGATTGTTCAGGGAGCTTCATTAATTGCGACCAGTCATGGCAGCTTCTTAGCCACGCCCCCATGTTCTATGTATTTTTAAATAGATATTTTAATATATATATGAATATCTAGAAATATATATATATATATATATTTGTGCAAATATCCATCAGATATACTGTATATTTAAATATCTCTTTAAGAATAAATAGAACATATTCTGCTTTTATGAAATATTATTTTCTTATGTTACATTTTTAAATAACCATGATCGTATTTGTGCGACTTGTGGGTGTTATTTTTTTTTTTCAACTTTTTCGGCTCCATTGAAGTCTATGGGGAATGCGATTTTGCATTCGCAACTTCTCAAAGTCTATTTGTTACCGTGATGTTATGAACATGAGAGAGCAAACTTTTTACTTTCAACTCATATACGAGTGTGAATCTCCGAGCACAAAAATTACTTCTAGCAGTTTTAATGCTTGAATGTGAGTGCAAACTATTGCTCCACTCATAATCTAGCCCATTGCTGTTATTTTTATGTAGGGTTACCAGCTGTGCTTCTTAAAAATACCAGACAACCTATAGGTGATTGGATACTGGACGTAGCTGGGTTTAAACAATGTCTGCACAAAAGCTCAACCTTAGGCCCCACCCTTTATCCCACCACATATATTTTTCACAACTATGCAATCATTTTATCCCCTTGGTTGCCAGTAACACATGTACGTAGTAGTGTTGTGACCCCTTGGCTGCCAGAGATACACACACAGCAATGATTTAACACACCCATGGTTGCCTGTAACACATATAATAGAAAATGCACAGAGTAACTTTTTTGAGCCATTTTTCTAATGCATAAAGGCCTAGAAGGCCCTTTACATTTAGCTGACAGTGGTCTAGCAAAACACTAGCTATTAAAGTGTCCACTTTTTATGTACATATTTTACTGGACAGCCTGCTAAAATAATGGACTGTCTGGTTGAATACTGGACACCTGACAACCCTAGTTAGAAATGGAAATGCAGAACAATGTTATATTCCTCACAGCCATTGGCTACAATCTAGTGACCTATTTATAACTGTCCCTAATTGGTCACAGAAAAGAAGGTAACCTAAGTTACAAAATGGCAGCTTCCATTGTATTATAGTCACTAAAACTTTACACTTATTTTGTCAATATTTAAACTAAGGAAACTTTAAAAAATACATCCACATGTTATTCTCAGTCTAATCTTTTCTTTAAATGTTTAATTCTATCCAGCATTTTTTTTAGGGCTAGTTTACAAGTGGAGCGCTAAATTATTGAACACCCACAAACGGGCACGAAAATTAATGATCCATTACAAGTGGAGGGTTATTGCTACTGTGAGCTCGGGATAGCAATTAGCACTTAGAAAACTTACTAGAGATCAGGGCCTCTAGTTATTAAGCTCCGTAAGGAGCTTGATGGCCTCTGTTTCTGGCGAGTCTTCAGACTCGCCAGAAACAGCAGTTATGAAGCAGCGGTCACAAAGACCGCTGCTCCATAACCTGTCCGCCTGCTCAGAGCAGGCGGACAGTCATCGCCGGAAATCAACCCGATGGAGTATGATCGGGTTGATTGACACCCCCCTGCTGGCGGCCTATTGGCCTCGAGTCTGCAGGGGGCGGCATTGCACCAGCAGCTCTTGTGATCTGCTGGTGCAATGCTGACTACGGCGAGCGTATTGCTCGCCGTATTCAGCGAAGTCTGGCGGACCTGATGTTCGATGAGGTGGAGGGCCCTGATCGTATTGTCCCTGGCTTCTCTGGTGGGGATAAAACCCACTTGGTCACTAGCTATGATGTCTGGAAGAATTTGGTTCATACGTATAGCTATTAGTTTAGCGTATATATCTTTACATCAGAATTTAATAAAGATATAGGCCTATAATTTTCCACCCTGTCAGGACTCTTTCCGGGTTTAGGTATGACGGTTACATGTGCCTCTAATGCCTGCCTGGGGAAAGGGTTAGTCTCTGAAATGGAGTTAAAGATTTGTAAGAGATGTGGGGTCAGATGCTCTTTTAATTTTTTATAGTAATAATTAGTGAAGCCGTCCGGCCCCGGGGCCTTACCGTTCGGTAGGTCTTTAATAACCTTTTCTAGTCCTTCAATGACGAAGGGTTTATTAAGGGAGTCATATTGGTCTTTAGAGATCTGGGGGAATTTGATTTTATCTAAATAGGTGTCTATTTTCTATTGTTTAGTTTGAAGTAGGTTACTGCCCAACGCTCCATCGGAGGGTGCTAAATTGTATAGGGATTCATAATAGGATCTAAAGGCTTCAGCAATTTGTTTGGTGGAGGAAAATTTTCTTTGACCTTTGTCCTTTATCTCTAATATGAAGGATTTGTATGTTTTACGTTTCAATTTACGGGCAAATAAGCGACTGCATTTGTTATCCCCATCATAGTATATTTGTTGTAGTTTAAGTGCCTGGGTTTTATGCTCGTAGGATTTAACTATGTTTCTCTGTGTTTCCAGGTTCTCTTTAATAGAGGGGTTGTTGGGGTCCCTTATCTGGTCAGCTTCTAGTTTTTCTATTTCCTCCAGAGATTTCTTAAGAATTGTATTATTCATTTTGGTTTGATGGGCATTAATACTCATAAATTCTCCTCTAAGTACTCCCTTATGGGCCTCCCAGAGGGTTCTATCATCTTGTACCGAACCTTTATTAATAAGAAAGTATTCAATAAGCGTTTTTTCCACCTTAGTGAAGTAAATTGGGTCATCTAGTACTCTTTCATCCATCTTCCATTGGAAGGGGACAAGTGGGGCTGTGGGCCAGGACAAGGTGCATGTGATCATGGAATGGTCGGACCAAGTTCTGGGGAGAATTGTTATGTTTTTGACTGTTGAAAGACTAGTTACGTCCATCATAAAGTAATCAATTCATGAGTGGGATTGTTAGGGAGGGGAATAATATGTGTAGGACCTACCCTCCGGATGGGTTATTCTCCACACATCTTGCAGAACTGCCTTTCTTAGATATGTTTTAACGTTGTGAATAGTGTTACGGGAAATGTAGGATGAACCGGTAGAATTATCTAAGGTTGGGTTGAGTGTAATGTTGAAGTCCCCCCCCCCTATTATAATTGATCCTTTACCTTCCTCGAGAATTAAATTAGAAAATCTTTTAAAAATCTCCCTTGGTTCAAATTAGGTGCATACACGCTCGCTAAGGTGACTTGGCTACTATATAATGTGCCTATGAGGATTAAATACCGGCCCTCTGGGTCCCTAATTTTTTTCTGAAGCTTGAAAGGTAAGGATTTCTTAAATAGAATTCCCACACCATTTTTCTGTACTTTATGAGATGCGTAGAAAGAGTCTCCAAATTTATACTGGTAAGTCTTAGGTTCTTTTCCCGATATAAAATGAGTCTCTTGGAGGAAAACTACATCTCCCCCTTGGTGTCTAAAGTCTCTGAGTGCTAAATTACATTTATGTGGGCTGTTGAGGCCTTTAGCGTTAATGGTAAGGAGGGTTAGTTTGGGACTATATTGCGCAGGCATTATTAATCTTAACTATATATCATAGCAATGAAATCCCGTGTCTCCATCGGAGAGAGCTAGGGCCTGGCGTGGGATTCTGTTGGAGGAAGCCAGAACGTTTGGTGTCGTGCAACTCTGAGTGTCCATCAGTGACTGAAATAACTGCTTTGTCAACAAACTAAACAATATAACAACAGTTAAACAAAATAAACATATGAACAAAAAAACAGTAAAACATTTGAACCTGAACAGGTCTAAAGACCAAAAAGAGAAAATCTCTTATACGGTGGGAGGAGTGTTGGGCGGACCAGAGACTCCCCCCCTAGATTGTGGAGGCAATTCTATTAATTTGTACCGGGGATGATATGATTGTCTAAGAGTCATATAACAAATGAATATGCTATTGCTAACACTATTTGACTACAAGGATTGGATAGCTTAAGGGTTAGGGGAAATACCTGAACAAAGTATGGGATGGGAAAAGGGAAAAGGGAAAAAAGTTTGCATGGGGAGTTAATCTGAGTACCAGAGTTATAGGCCAACTGTGGAAATTAATTACTGAGTGACATAATGCCGCACACTCCAGATATTCGGAGGGCCCTGTAATAAGAATATCGGGGAGGTGGCAAATATCCTTAATATAAAACGATCTTGTAGAATCAAGAGAAGAGGGGCATGTAGGTGTGGATGAATTTCAGCATAAACTCATATAACAAATACAGTCATCGTTAAATACAATAAAGAAAATTAGGAAAGATACTTTAGTATGAAGTGGGTCAGCCTTTATGGCTGATACCAAGAGAAAAAGTTCTGGTGGATCTAGCTTCTCAGAAATCCTGCAAAAGGAACAAAGAACAACAAATAATACAATGAATTATTATCTCACCACTTCTCCGGGTGGAGAAGGTCAAGTGTTATCGTCCTCAGGGTGCATTGCAGTCGAGGGAGAGGTTTTGTCCCTACGTCTTCTGGTGGGGACCTTATGCCAGAGTTCTTTGTTTTTCAGATGTCCTTCCGGGGTGGCCCTTGAGGGGCCCTCAGAGGGTCCCAGATGTTGGTCCGTCACTGTTACACCTAGGCCCTTTGTGAAGGAGTCCAAGTCTTGGCATTTGTATATGTGAGTGTGGCCATCTTTTGACACCATTAGGCTGAATGGGAATCCCCATCTGTATTTAATGTGTTTTTCTTGTAGGGCTTTAGTGAGAAATCTCAGGTCCTTTCTTTTCTGAATCGTAGTAGGGCAGAGATCCATAAAAACCTGGAGAGTGTGATCGAGGAAATGAATCTCGGGCAGTTGTTGACCCTTGTTCCGTATTTCTTCTTTATCTTTGTATTTAAGAAATCGTATGATGACATCTCGGGGTGGTGAATTGGGTCTTGCTGCTCTCAGGGCTCTATGAGCTCTATCCAGCTCTATCGGTTGTGCTTGTGGGTCAGCTTTAATAAACTTAAATAGGTCTTGCAGATAATCTTGTAGGTCTGATGTTTGAACGGTCTCAGGGATCCCCCTGATCCGTAAGTTATTTCGACGGCTTCTATTTTCAAGATCCTCTACCTTTTCTTGAAGTAGATCAATTTTAGAATCTTGCATAGCTGCACCCGTGTTGATATTGCCTATCATACCCGATAGAATGTTTTGCGTGTCTTCCACGTCCTCAACCCTCTGTCCAATTTCACTAATTTCTTTGCGCAGGGATGTTAGCTCTTTTTTGATGAGGGCTTTTAGGGAGTCAAAATCGGCTTTATTAGGTAAGTTTGCAATGTCCGCTTTTAACTGTTCAGCGTAGTCGACAGTCAAAGCTATCTTAGCCGGGTTAGTGTCAGAGGTAGAGATCACAGTGGGTTCGTTATTTTCTTCTTGTGAATTATCTTGAGGTTGGAAAAATGCAGTGACTGAGACCAGGTTAGATAGATGTCCTTTCAAGATCTTGTCTGCTTTGGCCGATTTCTTTGCTGCCATGTTGGGTAGATCAGCTAGCAATATAATTGTGCAACACCTACAGCAGAAGTGCAATCACCGCTATTATTGACACCTACAGATGGGCAATAGGATGTCTTCTTGTATACATGTGGCAACAATTTAGTGGTGTTGTTTGTATTGCTTCTGCGGTGTGATAAGTATTAGTGAAATTACCTTGTGGGTAATAGAAGTAGCAGAAGGATTGGTAGCGTGCAGAAGCAAATGTGGCGCACACACAAACAAACCCGCCTGTTGAATATGTAGCTGTAGGTGCGCACAATTTGGAGCATTAAGTATGTCCCATGCGTGCTCAATTGCTTGTGACCCGGACTGTTAGTTACAGAGTTTAAAGTTCATAGTAAAGTTCATATGGCTCATATACAAGGGAGTGAAATAAGAAAGATTGTTATCAGCACTTCAGGAAAGTTGAATGTATTGTCACTTTTATGTCATGTTCAATAAGAAGAAATTTTTGTATTGCTAACGACAGGAGGACTATTGTGTTATAAAATAAGAGAT
The DNA here is from genome assembly GCF_027579735.1 of Bombina bombina. Taxonomy (NCBI): domain Eukaryota; kingdom Metazoa; phylum Chordata; class Amphibia; order Anura; family Bombinatoridae; genus Bombina; species Bombina bombina. The sequence continues at coordinate 357,022,490 of NC_069504.1, forward strand.
TGACATGGTGTTCCTATGTTCAGGTTCTGCAATTACACCTTGCGTGCTGTCTGGAGATTCAGTTCAGCGTTTGTACTCCAGCCACGTGGCGCCCGTCATGGCGTTCGTGGAGCTGCGATATTACCGGGTGCGGGTTTTCCCAAGACCCATGCAGAGCTGGGGACAGGTTTCGGACATACAGCAACGGTGCTACCAAGGGTGGTACATGATATCCCAGGAGAGGTGGGTTAGTAATGGCGGACCGGGGGCCCGGCGGGCAGGCTAAGTCTATGTCACGCTAAAGGTGATGTATTTTCTCTCACCGTCTATTGCGGCAGGCACCGGATGGCTCAGTGCATGTTCCTCACAACTTTTAGCAGAAGTTCCCGGTACTAGGAACCGATTAGGGGGTGAATTGGTCAGTCGCAACACGGAGCATTCACACTACGCGGCCATCTTCTTTCCCGGCCAAGCTCCACCTCCCTAGCTAGCGTATTTTATTAGAAAATAAAGATAGCAGCATCTTTATTTTTTTTATAAAATTACTATATTAGGCAGTATTTTGGGGCTAAAGTTGGTGGTAGTGGGGTGTTAGAAGTCCCCGGCACTGAAACCTTTACATTGTGATCTATGGGGAACTGTGTGTTCCCTGTAAATATATATGTATATGCTTAAATACATATATATGTATGTGTTAATATGTGTATATACACATATTAACACATAAAAATAAATGTATATAATTATATACGTTTATATTTATATTTGCTGCCATCACAGCGCTACTTAACCCCTTAGCTGTGCTGAAGTTCTGACGGCATCAGAACGAGGTTCCCATAGGAGCCTATGGAAGCACGCTCTCGTGATCGCTATGCTTCCCAGGAAATGTGAACGCAAGATCGCGTTCGCATTTCTGTGAACTTGTAATACCAGCGCACGCTAATGTATTACACAGTGGAGCCTAAATATCGCTTTTATGAAAGCAATATTTAGCACTCCACTTGTAATCTGGCACACAGTGTTTAATGTCCCTTTAAAGGCCAACTATTTTTTTCTTAGTTTTGACAGGCTTTGCTTAAATAAGAATTTCTGAATTTAATCATGTCCTGCCAATCTTATATCTTTTCTCCAAAATACCAAAAATGTTTTCTTTTGATGAAACACATTTATAGATAATTTTTAAAATATTTTTTAAAAGAATTGTGAAAATGTACAGTATTTATTTTTTCTTTTTAGTAGTATTTGTCTGATTATTAGAGAGTAAATTGTGTATATCTATCTGTCTATCTAGTGTACATACTGTACTCAAACAATATGCATGTAGTAAATATACATGTATCTCTTTATCTCGATTCTTGTGAAAACATCAAATGATCCTCTCTAGCATATACTACTAGCCATCAATACTGTTTGTTTTCTATTTTTTAAAGGGTTATTATAGTGTTAAAATGGCATGCTTTAATCAGCTAGAGCATGTCATTTTAACACTAACGACTGTGTAATGCTATGTGTTTAACCTCTGCACATGGATTAAACACAAACTTACAGTTCCACTCAGAATCCGCACTGTTGGCCCAAGTGGAAACTGACGCTGATCCAAACAGCATCTCTAGTCGCACAACCCAGTTGTGCAACTAGTGCAGATGCGTGGAGTAATTGATATCCTCCACAGCGAGGTATCTGCAGGAAAATTCACATAAGAACACTAACATCTTTAAATGGTGTGGGGTAAACTCTTCAATCGAATGTTTAATTCTTAGGCCCTGATTTTCAAAAACCTCTCTGCTTAGGTGAGATATTCTAAAACAATCCTCCAGCACTGAGAGATCCCTAGTAAAATATTCAAAAGACAGATTTTGCATTGTTTCTCCAAGGGGCGCTCCCGGCATTTCTGTATGTGAAGGAGAGACAAGCAAAGTGCAATATAGCACAGCATGACCTGACAGTTCTGCTGCTTATACACTTTTTGCTTTCTATTTTATATCACTTTACACTTCAGATTCAATTTTATTACATTTAAACTTTGCTCTTTCTATTTTGTATTTTATATTGTTTACAGCAGTGTATTTAGGATTGTGATTTTGCAAATTCTGATTATGCCTTCACAATTTCAGTGTGACCTAAACAAATTAGGCTCATATTATATATATTTATGTGTATCTTTACAAATTAGATTGCATTTTGCATGTCTTTTATTTAAATTAAGATCAAATGAAAAGAGTCCAGCTATCCCATAAGTAAAACAAAAGTCTTTATTGAATCCTTTAAAAACGACATATAGGACACAGCAAACAGCAAATACTGACGGTGTAGAGGGCGCAGCACTGAATGGCTTACATGTTTCGGATCTACTCCGTAGTCATAGCCTACAGTGATGTGCCTCACACCTGTTAAAATACCTTAAGAACAAATGTGATTGGCAAAGAATAAAAAACACGCCCAACTACTCTACCCACTCAGAAATGTTAATCTGTATTATTCACCCGTGAAGCAAACAGCATATATGTTTACCAGAGCAAAATTGTTTCCAAATGCAGTGTATAAAAGTTAAACAATGTTTTATACAACAATAATTATTATTCGTTGCAATATTCCATATAATTGTCAACAATACATTCGATATAGAAGGCAAACAAAAACAATTCTAAATTAAACACCCACAAAGACATATGATAAGACTGTATAAGATGGAAGAACCTACATAATAATAATCTATTAAGATACAATTGCAAATGAGTTACATATTGTAAACCACTAAATCTTATTGCCTGTATAAAGTGCATACTATGAAAAAGGAGTGCTACTAAGAAACCTGCTATGCTGGGATCCTAAAGGGACCAAAATGACCCAAAAGTATACTGGGTATTTGAAAAGCAAATAGTGCAAATATACAAAAAGGCATGGAGTTCAAAATGGAAAAATCCCAGAAAACTTGCTAAGGAGAATATATGTCAGAGTGTACCCATTGGTAAAGATAAATATCACCGCCCTCTAAGAGGAAATATAAATATATACCCATTGGTAAATATGATACATGACACAACCCTCTAAGAGGAAAGAATTGACATACCGTTGTACATCATTGCACCTACCTTGTATAAATGGGCTGAGTGAAACTCAGATTATAGTCTAGGTGTAAAAATGAGCCATACTATTTGGGGGTAAAAATATACAAAAATTAACAATTATGTTGCAATATAGGATAGTTATTCCCACAAATTCAGGACATCATACCTGGAACATCTTAGAGAATGTCGAATGGTCTCCATCTTCTAAATGGCTAACAATAGATGCTGTCTCCCTGTACTCTAGTATTCCCCATACCCAATGTTTACAAGCGATTCAATTTTTTCTTGAAAGGCAAACTGATTTTTCTATCATATTCATTGGTTTCATTCTCAGGGTCACCAGCTTCCTTTTGTCACACAACTTTTTCAGATTTGAGGGGGTCTACTATCTCCAGAGATGTGGTACAGCCATGGGGGCAAAATTTGCGCCATCCTTTGCGAACTTGTTCCTTGGATGGTGGGAGTTTTACCACATCTTTGGAGATAGTAGCCCTTTCCAGCAGCATATCTCCTTTTATAGGAGATACATAGATGATCTTCTTTTCATCTGGACTGGTGACCCAGAGACAGCCCGTTTTTTTGTTGATTCTCTCAATGAGAATAATGTGGGCCTGAAATTTACTTTTGAATTAAAAGATAGGCACATTAACTACCTGGACCTCACCTTGGAAGGTGGCTTTGATGGGAAAATCAAATCCACTATATACAGAAAACCTATTTCTGGTAATTCACTTTTACTGGGAACCAGCTGTCATCCAAAACATGTCCCCTTTGCCATTGCGAAAGGGGAATTTATCAGGCTAAAAAGAAATTGTACAGATCAGTCTGAATTTGAAAGGGAGTCTGTGAATCTAGAAAAAAGACTCCTGGATAGACAATATCCTGTGAAGGCAATCAGGAAAGCCAAGCATCAGGTTCAGAATATATCTAGACATGATTTATTGATCCCCAAAACCAGGGAGAGAGTCAAACAACAGAATGTCACATTTGTGACAACACATAGTGCCCAGTACACACAAATTTGTAATATAGTGAAAAAACATTTTCAGATATTACGGGCAGAGGATAAATTAGTCGACACTGTACAAAGGGGACTTAGATGTTCATATCGTAAAAGTCCTACATTGGGTTCAATACTTTCTCCCACTTTACTTAGACCGACACAGAAAGAGAAAGCCTCTTGGCTTAAACACAATGGCATGTATAGGTGTGGGCATCGCAAATGTAAACCTTGCGAATACACAAGAATAACTAAGGAATACACTAGTGTGGTGACAAATAAAACATACAAAATAAATTCTTGCATTAATTGTAGGACTGAATCAGTCATATACTTAATTGAGTGTACCTTGTGGAAACTTCAATATATTGGACTCACCTCTCGTGACCTTAATTCCCGTATTAGGGAACATTTATCCTCTTTTTCCACTAAAAGGGCATCTACTCCCATTGTTCAACATTTTGGTACATACCATGATAATGATCTTAGAGGCTTTAAATGGTGTGGCATTGAGAGAGTCACTGTACCCATTAGGGGAGGTGACATTAACCAACTTCTTGCCAGACGTGAGGCATACTGGATTTTTACCATGGGTACACGTTTGCCTAATGGTTTAAATTCCAGGTATGATGTCATGAATTTGTGGGAATAACTATCCTATATTGCAACATAATTGTTCATTTTTGTATATTTTTACCCCCAAATAGTATGGCTCATTTTTACACCTAGACTATAATCTGAGTTTCACTCAGCCCATTTATACAGGGTAGGTGCAATGATGTACAACGGTATGTCAATTCTTTCCTCTTAGAGGGTTGTGTCATGTATCATATTTACCAATGGGTATATATTTATATTTCCTCTTAGAGGGCGGTGATATTTATCTTTACCAATGGGTACACTCTGACATATATTCTCCTTAGCAAGTTTTCTGGGATTTTTCCATTTTGAACTCCATGCCTTTTTGTATATTTGCACTATTTGCTTTTCAAATACCCAGTATCCTTTTGGGTCATTTTGGTCCCTTTAGGATCCCAGCATAGCAGGTTTCTTAGTAGCACTCCTTTTTCATAGTATGCACTTTATACAGGCAATAAGATTTAGTGGTTTACAATATGTAACTCATTTGCAATTGTATCTTAATAGATTATTATTATGTAGGTTCTTCCATCTTATACAGTCTTATCATATGTCTTTGTGGGTGTTTAATTTAGAATTGTTTCTGTTTGCCTTCTATATCGAATGTATTGTTGATAATTATATGGAATATTGCAACGAATAATAATTATTGTTGTATAAAACATTGTTTAACTTTTATACACTGCATTTGGAAACAATTTTGCTCTGGTAAACATATATGCTGTTTGCTTCACAGGTGAATAATACAGATTAACATTTCTGAGTGGGTAGAGTAGTTGGGCGTGTTTTTTATTCTTTGCCAATCACATTTGTTCTTAAGGTATTTTAACAGGTGTGAGGCACATCACTGTAGGCTATGACTACGGAGTAGATCCGAAACATGTAAGCCATTCAGTGCTGCGCCCTCTACACCGTCAGTATTTGCTGTTTGCTGTGTCCTATATGTCGTTTTTAAAGGATTCAATAAAGACTTTTGTTTTACTTATGGGATAGCTGGACTCTTTTCATTTGATCTATCAACTTTTCCAGCCACCAGACTAACCGTTTCTGCTATAGACAACTTGGAGCACCTGTGCAGCCCGAGACTACTATTTCACCTGCATTGTGACCGTATGATTTTGGCTTGTACCGCAGCCTGGGCTGTGTGATTCCTGGCCTCCTGATTGGAGGGCACTTGGCAACGCAACGCCGGATAGATCCGGCATCTGTGGCGGAGGAATTCTGGAAGGAGCAGTTGGAGGACACGGACGCCAACGAGCAGCCGGGATAAGTTGAGGCAAGTGGTTTGTTCCATTAGGTCTCGTCCCGGGCGGATAGATTGGCGTCTGAGCGTGCCAGCCCCAGTATAGGGGTGAATGTTCCTGGTGAGTTGCCCGCTTATTGAAAGTGTTCTCATATGGGACGTTTCACATTATAAGGCTGCACAGGTTTCTGTCAAAGGACTTAAATAATAATTACTATATATTGATCGTGCACGTTTGTGATACTGGGTTTTCTCTTTTCTTTGTGACTGTTTTATTTAAATTAAACCAGAAAAACTCACAGCTTCAGTTTCCCAGAGAGCATCATTACTTTTTATGGGTCAGATAATCAAACATTCTCTAGTTTGGAAAGAAATGACAGTGCTGACTTCACAAGGGCAGAACTAACTGAATTTTCTAAAAAAGGGGGAGAAACCTGGAAATCCCAGAGAAATTAAAGAGATGCCTTCCAAAGAAAGTAATGAAGCTGTCTGGGATACAAAATTTCCCATGGGAGAGAGATGTTAACTGGATAACCCCTGGGGCTGATATAAAGGCTCCATTGGCATCAATTTCAAATTAAAATGAAATGTTTTCACTACAATTTAACTTGCTTTTGTCTATATTTTAGTATATATTACTTTTCTGCTCATTAAAATAAGCGTATTGTGAATTTTGAGCAAACTTCACCTGCATACAGCTGACAATACAAATCAGTGAAACCAGCTTGTTTAAAATGCTTACAAAGTTTTGTGAGAGAGCTTCAGATATACCCTGGTGTGACGACCAAGGTTAACCAACCCTGCACCAGTCACTTGTTTGGCACAAAAAGGGTTATCAGACCCCTTCTACTGTCACTGATATGTTGCAATCTAGCCAGTCCAGGCAAGCTTGTGATTTAGTTCAGTGGGTGCAAGGGTTAACAACACTCTCTAGTCTGTACTAGACTTAAAAGAAATGCCCAAAATACCCCTTTAATGCCACCCACACTAAACTAAACTAAATATAATATCTAGCTGCCACCACTTATGATTTATTAAAGGGAAAATCCTAAGGGAAAACCCAGACTTACATATTAACTCTCAGAATACAATTTAGCAGAATATAACCTAAAATATACAGTTCTAATACTCCAGTCTCTTTCAGTAACGTGGTTCAAATATTAATAAATTAATTATTTATTATGCCAAAAATAATTATGCAAAATGCATTATTAAATAAAAAGTTGTTACAAGTAAAATTGCACACAGCAAACAGTTTTTAAAATAAAAAAGGAGAAAAACAGATTTAATACTTTACTAGTCTTTTTGGAATCTGTGTGTCAGGGAGATGGCATGAAGCAATGGGTCCTTACTCTGTAGAACAGCTTCCCTTGTAAGAATGACCATTTAATTGCTAGAACACAGGATTTTTATACATATTTTCCAGAGATCAAGTTGCCTGACCCCACCCTCCTGGCAGGGGCTAAGAAACCCCCTATCTTTTATGACCTCCAATAAACTCCAAGTCTTTGCCTGAAATTATAGCACACATTATAATTTCTGCTAGGTAAATCTATTTTCATATAAGCAGGAAGGCAATCTCTTAGTTTCATTGGGAGAATCAATTTGATACCAAGTATGACAGGGTTGTCATATTTAACTTCATTTAATGTCATAACAGTTTTAAACACAAATATACATTATACCCATGTCCCTTTATTGACCTTATCAGTTTCTGTGACGAGGCACTGTTTTGTATCATGCCCTCTTCTGACAGTCGGAGCCATAAAGCTCTCTTCTGTGTATACTACAGAGTATTTATGAGGCTCCTGGCACTTCAAAGAAAATACAAACAAACACAGGACACAATTCTTCTTGAAAAACAAATCTTTTTTTTAGCTCACAGGCTAAAGATAATTAACCCTTTAGCAGCTAAATCATGAGGTATTTGTGACACCTGGGAACTCCCCTTTTTAGCTCAGGGAACTGCCTTATCCCTCACACTTTCTTAAAGTGTAATGTAATTTGTATTGTAAAATATACACAGAAATATACAAAGTATGATCCTAAGTTATTAAAGTAACACAGAAACTTTCAAAGCATAATCAGAAAATGTGTAAAATCACTGCTAGATCTAAATCTTAATGTATTCAAATATAAATGAGAAAGTGCAAAGCTTAAATGCAACAATACTGAAAGGACCCAATCTGAAATGTATAGTTATTTAAAATACAATGCACAAAGTATAACTGTAACAAAACTCTCATATCACGCAGTGCTATATTACACTGGGCTTGTCTCTGCTTTAAATGAGAGAGATCTCACAGTGATGAAGAGTTCGGCCCTTTTTCTTTTGAAAATTCAGTGAGTTCAGCCTTTGTGTAGCCTGAACTACAATATCTCTCCAAGCTGGATAATCTTTCAATATCAGTGCCTTAAGTCACACTTGCACTGTCGTGATTGTCACTAACAATACTAGTGTCTTCATAACCAGATTTTAATAGGGGTTGCAAATTCCATAGCAAACTACTGCAATCTGTTTCCATCTGCTAAACCATCTGAATGCTAATTGTATGTTTGCATGATTAGCATACTGGTTACCATTTTTCAATCTATGTATTGTCACTTTAAATCTTTGAAAAGTACAGCTTGGGAGCCGAAGAGCTCTGCTTGTTCTTATGTAGAACTGAACAATCAACAACAGTCATTGTACAACCCAACTGCGTAACTAATGTTACCGATTGGATCAGCATTTTCTGCTCAGGACCAGCAGTGTCATGCGGGTCCAAGTGGGACTTATTACTCTGTGGGGGTTAAGCACATAGCATTACAGTGTAGCAAGTGTTAAAATGACATGCTCCAATGGATTTTAGCATGCAATTTTAAAACTATAATGATTCTTTATGCCCTTTAATTGGTGGTTCAGGGGTCCAATAAACATATTCTCAGTCCACCTATCAACAGGGGAAAAAATGTGCACTCACTGGGCTTGTAAGCAAATAACTCTTTATTCAAGTGACTTTTGGGATGTTTCGGAGCCCACTAGCCCCTTTCTCAGACCAACCTGGTCTGAAGAAGGAGCTAGTGAGCTCCGAAATGTCACTTGAATAAAGAGTTCTTTGCTTATAAGCCCAGTGAGTGCGGCTTTGAATACATTTTGGAATATATATATATATATATATATATATATATATATATATATATATATATGTATGTATGTATATATATATATTTATAAAATTATATAGCATTCATTTATTCACATGCCTGCAGTTTTAAAAGTAAGTGCCTTATGCTTAGCAATCTGAGGTCTTCTATAGCTCTGGTTGAGGCACTGAACCTTAGATGAGATTCCTGTTGATATGACCAAGGATTTGATTGGATTTGTATGACTTATTTACAATAAATAATTTTGACTTTTTTTTTTCCTTACGTTTGTACTTCTTTAGCTCTGGTTGAAGCATTGAACCTTAGACGACATGATATCAGATTTGCACCCGCTGTTTTAGGCAACACAGCTCTGCAGCCTCCTATATTGATTCAGGGGATATGCAAACAAAGAGGGAGTCAAGAAATAGAAGTTGGTTTCTTATCCAACCTGTTTCTTATTTGTAGAATATTTCTTATTTGTAGAAGTTAGCTTCTAATTCAGAAGTTTTCTATAGACACCTTTACATTAAAGAGACACTGAACCCAATTTTTTTCTTTCATGATTCAGATAGAACATGCAATTTTAATCAACTTTCTAACTTACTTCTATTATCAATTTTTCTTCCTTCTCTTGCTATCTTTATTTGAAAAAAAAGGCATCTAAGCTAAGGAGCCAGCACATTTTTGGTTCAGTACCATGGACATCACTTGTTTATTTGTGCTGTCCAATCAGCAAGGACAACCCAGGTTGCTCACCAAAAATGGGCTGGCATCTAAACTTACATTCTTGCTTTTCAAATAAACATACCAAGAGAATGAAGAAAATTTGATAATAGGAGTAAATTAAAAAGTTGCTTAAAATTGCATGCTCTATCTGAATCACAAAAGAAAAAAATTGGGTTCAGTGTCCCTTTAAGTTTAAACTGAAAATGTAGGTTTTATTTAAATAAAAATCTGATTTCAATAATGCAGACTCACAGTGGGTAACTCTCTTTATTCGATTGTACAGTTGTTTGATCTTTCTCTATATATCATCTATCTATCTATCTATCTATTTATCTATCTATCCGTGGAATGCCTAAGCACACTCTATAGGCAGACATTATGTAATCAGTTGAGACTCTAACCATAGTAATGTGGAATAGCAATAAGAAAAATCACATCTATATAAGCTTCACTATGCAGCAAGACAGTATCTGTCATATGCTGATCAGGCCTAAAAAAGCTGAAACAGCTGTTCACATGTGATTTCTCTTGCTGTGCTCTTTAGTTCTTGCTATGTTTAAAAGCTGATTAGAGCAGCACTGCACTGATATAGGAGAATCTGTGTTTAAAATGTGTTTTTTTTTTTTTTAGAAAAAAAGGTGATCATTGTATAACTCATTTGCATATTCTTACTACATCTACTCCAGTGGAAAACATTGGTAAAATGAAGGGTTTCTGTGAAAGAATGTACAGATAAATGGTCTATATACAATGATCAACTGTGTGGTATCTCAAAGATGCCAACACTGGCCTCTCCTGGTCATATTTTAAATTTCACACAGAAATAAATTCAGTTTCGCCTAACCTGTGAAGTTTTAATCTTTATTTTATTAAAGATACATAAACCCATTTTTTTCTTTCAGGTTTCAGATAGAACAAACAGTTTTAAACAACTTTGCATTTCACGTCAAATTATCAAATTTGCTTCATTCCCTTTATGTCCTTTCCTGAAGGAGCAGTAATGCACTACTGAGACCTAGCTAAATACATCTAGACAGCAAATCACGAGAGACAAATATGTGCAGACACCAATCACCAGCTAGCTCCCACTAGTGTAGGATATGTACATATTCTTTTTAAACAATGGATACCAAGAGAACAAAGCAAATTTAAAAATAGAAGTGAATTTAAAAGGGTCTTAAAATTGCATGCTCTGTCTGAACCATGCAAGTTTAATTTTAAATTCCTATCCCTTCAAAGACACATATTTTGCATTTCTTTCTTTTACTACTCATATGCAGCTTTTAAATAGATACCCAGATAACAGCTTAGCTGTCAAAATTTAAAATAGACAGGTATATAAAGAGTAAAAACCTGTAGCCAATAGTAATGTTATTCTACTGAACATAGCATAAATGGACCAATCAGATAAGTCATAGGGACCGATTTATCATGGCCCGAATGAGGCCAAATACCCCTGTTTCCGCACAAGCCTTCAGGCTCACCGGAAACAGGAGTTAAGAAGCAGCAGTCTTAAGACCGCTTTTCCTTAACTCATCTGCTGCTTCTGAGGCTGCGGACATCATTCTGCCCGATCGCATACGATCGGGTTGATTGACAACCCCTGCTAGTGGCCAATTGGCCGTGAATCTGCAGGGGGTGGCATTGCACAAGCAGTTCACTATAACTGCTTGTGCAATGCTAAATGCCGACAGCGTATGTTGCTACAGCGTATCATGTCTGCCAGACATTTATAAATCGGCCCCTAGGGGGCCTATTTATTATGGTGCGAGTGGACATGATCCGATATTGCGGATCATGTCTGCTGCACATCGATAAATGCCGACAGCATACGCTGTCGGCATTTATCATTGCACCAGCAGTTCTTGTGAACTGCTGGTGCAATGCCGCCCCCTGCAGATTCGTGGCCAATTGGCCGCTAGCAGGGGGTGTCAATCAATTTCTGTCCACCGCCACAGAGCAGGCGGACAGGTTATGGAGCTTGATAAATATACGGAGCTTGATAAATATGCCCTTTAGTATCCATAAACTTTCCAATGTGCACCTCAACTTCCTCTTTACGTCTGGATGCTAAGAGATGAAAAATTAAATCAAAGAACATTAAAACTTGAAACCACAAAAGCAGGAAACTGAGAAAAAAGCACTAAAAGATAATAGAAAGCATTATTAGAAAAATTGGAGGCAATGCAGAACCCAAAAACCCTTCTTTTCATGAAGATGAGATTGAGTTGGAAGATCTGTAGACAAAGGGAGAAATCCTGTTGCTCAAAGATCCTCTTTATTGGTTGGTAACTGAAAAAATAAGAATATTATCAATTTAAAAGATAAATAGACAATAAATAATGGAGGGAGACAAGTAATGGTGAGACAATATTCATCCCTGTGTCTTTAATAAAATAAAGATTATTCTTTCACAAGATAAGAGAATCAGAATTATATTGCAAGTCTAGAGATTCATATTTTGCTAGTTTAAAGCAAAATAAACAAATTAAAGGGAAAGTCTACAACAGAATTTGTATTGTTTAAAAGGATAGATTATCCCTTTATTAACCATTTCCCAATTTTGCATAAGCAACACAGTTATATTAATATACTTTTTACCTCTGTGATTACCTTGTATTTAAGCTTCTGCATACTGTCCCTTATTTCAGTTCTTTTGACAGACGTGCCTTTTAGCCAATCAGTGTCCTCTCATAAGTAACTCCACGGGCGTGAGCACAATGCTATGTATATGGCACACATTAACACTCTAAGAGGCCTATTTATCAAAGTGTCAACTGAAAATACGCTTGAATTTCAGGTCGTATTTGTCGCAAGATTGATCCGCCGTAGTTATCAAAGCGTCAAGATTGGCAAATGTTGAAATTAGTGACATAAAATATGAACCCACAATCTCAATTCGATGAAAAAAAAAACACCGGCTGCACAAAATATAACAAAAAAAAAATCCTACACGAAGTATTAACCCCTAAACCGCAAAACCCCCACATCGCAGTAAACCTATTTACCCTATTAACACCTAAACCGCAAGACCCCTACATCACAATAAACCTATTTGCCCTATTAACCCCTAAACCGCAAAACACCTACATCGCAATAAACCTATTTACCCTATGTACTCCTAAACCGCAAAAACCCCACATCACAATAAACCTATTTACCCTATAAACCCCTAAACCGCAAAACCCCTACATAGCAATAAACCTATTTATCCTATTAACCCCTAAACCGCAAAACCCCTATATCGCAATAAACCTATTTAACTTATTAACCCCTAAACCGCAAAACCCCTACATCACAATAAACCTATTTACCCTATTAACCCCTAAACCGCAAAACCCCTACATCACAATAAACCTATTTACCCTATTAACCCCTAAACCGCAAAACCCCTACATCGCAATAAACCTATTTACCCTATTAACCCCTAAACCGCAAAACCCCTACATCACAATAAACCTATTTACCCTATAAACCCCTAAACCGCAAAACCCCTACATAGCAATAAACCTATTTACCCTATTAACCCCAAAAATGCAAAACCCCTATATCGCAATAAACCTATTTAACTTATTAACCCTTTAAACTGCCAAAACCCACAACGCAAATAACTATTTAAATAACTAAGTACAGTACACTAACCTAACACCCCCTAACTTAACAACCCGTAACCTAATACCCCATTAAATAAACCCATATTACCTAAACTAATACATTCTAAAGTTACAAAAAATAAAAAGTTTACAAAAAATAAAAAAAAGCTAACATTACAGAAAATAACAAAATCAAATTACCAAATTTAACAAAATTAAACCTAATCCCTATGAAAATAAAAAAGACCCCCCAAAATAAAAACACCCATTACTCTAAGAATAAACTACCAGTAGCCCTTAAAAGGTTTTTTGCAGGGCATTGCCCCAAGATAATCAGCTCTTTTTCAAGAAAAATACACAAACCCCCCTAACAGTAACCCCCCACCCACCAAACCTCCCCAAATAAAATAACCTAGCACTAAAAAACCTAAACTACCCATTGTCCTGAAAAGGGCATTTGTTTGGGCATTGCCCTTAAAAGGGCATTTAGCTCTTTTTCTGCCCATCCCTAATCTAAATAAAACAAATCCCCCCCAAAAACCCTTAAAAAAATCCTAAATCTAACCGCCAGGTTGGTACTCACGGTTCCTGAAGTCAGGCAGAGAAGGTCCTGTTCCAGGCGTTGAAGTCTTCTTCCAAGCGCAACCTCTTCTTCTTCCAGGAACATCCTGTGCGGAGCGGAGCTGAAGACCGGTGACTCTGGAACTGAAGACCACAGAGCCATGGAGCATGGAGGATCCTCTTTGTACGATCTCCACTGTACACTGAATAGTGAATTCAAGGTACACGATTAAAGATGGCGTCCCTTGAATTCCTATTGGCTGATTTGATTCTTCCAATTCAAATCAGCCAATAGGATGAAAGCTACTCAAATCCTATTGGCTGTTTAAATTAGCCAATAGGATGAGAGCAAGTGAAATTTTATTGGCTATTCAAATCAGCTAATAGAATTTCACTTGCTCTCATGCTATTGGCTAATTTAAACAGGGGGTTTATTTAATGGGGTGTTAGGTTAGGGGTTGTTAGGTTAGGGGTTGTTAGGTTAGGGGGTATTATGTTAGGGGGTGTTAGGTTAGTGTACTGTACTTACGGCTAGATTTAGAGTTCTGCGTTAGCCGTCAAAAGCAGCGTTAAGGGGTCCTAACGCTGGTTTTGGCCGGCCGCTGGTGTTTAGAGTCGTGTAGGTAAGGGTCTAATGCTCACTTTCCAGCCGCGACTTTTCCATACCGCAGATCCCCTTACGTCAATTGCGTATCCTATCTTTTCAATGGGATCTTCCTAACGCTGGTATTTAGAGTCTTGGCTGAAGTGAGACAAGACTCCAGCCGCAGAAAAAAGTCAGTAGTTAAGAGCTTTCTGGGCTAACGCCGGTTTATAAAGCTCTTAACTACTGTGCTCTAAAGTACACAAACACCCATAAACTACCTATGTACCCCTAAACCGAGATCCCCCCCCACATCGCCGCCACTATAGTAAATATTTTTAACCCCTAATCTGCCGACCGCACACCGCCGCCACCTACATTATCCCTATGAACTCCTATTCTGCTGCCCCCAACATCGCCGACACCTACATAATATTTATTAACCCCTAATCTGCCCCCCCCCAACATCGCCGCTACCTTACCTACACTTATTAACCTTAAATCTGCCGACCGGACCTCGCTGCTACTCTAATAAAGTTATTAACCCCTAAACCGCCGCACTCCAGCCTCGCAAACCCTATAATAAATAGTATTAACCCCTAATCTGCCCTCCCTAACATCGCCGCCACCTAACTTCAAGTATTAACCCCTAATCTGCCGACCGGACCTCGCCGCTACAATAATAAATGTATTAACCCCTAAAGCTAAGTCTAACCCTAACCCTAACACCCCCCTAAATTAAATATAATTTTAATCTAACAAAATAAATTAAATATTATTAACTAAAGTATTCATATTTAAATCTAAATAATTACTTGTAAAATAAACCCTAATATAGCTACAATATAACGAATAATTATATTGTAGCTATTTTAGGATTTATGTTTATTCTACAGGCAACTTTGTATTTATTTTAACTAGGTACAATAGCTATTAAATAGTTATTTACTATTTAATAGCTACCTAGTTAAAATAATTACAAAATTACCTGTAAAATAAATCATAACCTAAGTTACAATTAAACCTAACACTACACTATCAATAAATAAATTAAATCAATTAACTACAAGTACCTACAATTACCTACAATTAAATAAACTAAACTAAATTACAAAAAAAAACAAAACACTAAATTACAAAAAATAAAAAAAGATTACAAGAATTTTAAGCTAATTACACCTACTCTAAGCCCCCTAATAAAATAACAAAGCCCCCCAAAATAATAAAGGTCCCTACCCTATTCTAAATTAAAAAGTAACCAGCTTTTTTTACCAGCCCTTAAAAGGACTTTTTGCGGGGCATGCCCCAAAGTTAACAGCTCTTTTGCCTGTAAAAAAAAACACAATACCACCCCCCAACATTACAACCCACCACCCACATACCCCTACTCTAACCCAACCCCCCCTTAAATAAACCTAACACTACCCCCCTGAAGATCTCCCTACCTTGAGTCGTGTTCACCCAGCCCGGCACCGATGGACCAAAAGATGACAACCGGAGCGGCAGAAGTCTTCATCCTATCCGGGCAGAAGAGGACATCCGGACCGGCAGACATCTTCATCCAAGCGGCATCTTCTATCTTCATCCATCCGACGAGGAGCGGCTCCATCTTCAAGACCTCCGGCGTGGAACATCCTCTTTCTTCCGACGACTACCAACGAATGAAGGTTCCTTTAAGTGACGTCATCCAAGATGACGTCCCTCGAATTCCGATTGGCTGATAGGATTCTGATTGGCTGATTGAATCAGCCAATCAGATTCAAGTTCAATCGGATTAACTGATCCAATCAGCCAATCAGATTGAGCTCGCATTCTATTGGCTGATCGGAACAGCCAATAGAATGCGAGTTCAATACGATTGGCTGATTGGATCAGCCAATCGGATTGAACTTTAATCTGATTGGCTGATTGCATTCGTCGTTAGTCCGTCGGTTGAAGAGGATGGCTCTGCGTCGGTTCCATTGAAGATGGCTCCGCTCCGGATGGATGAAGATTGAAGACGCCGCCTGGATGAACACTTCTACCGGATGGAGGACCTCTTCTTAGCCGCTTGGATGAAGACTTCTATCGGATCAAGGACCTCCTCTGTGCACCTTGGATAAAGAATTCGGCTCGGCTGGGTGAAGACAACTCAAGGTAGGATGATCTTCAGGGGGTTAGCGATAGATTTATTTAAGGGGAGTTTGGGTGGGTTAGAGTAGGGGTGTGTGGGTGGTGGGTTGTAATGTTGGGGGGTAGTGTATTTTTATTTTCAGGTAAAAGAGCTGATTACTTTGGGGCAATGCCCTGCAAAAAGCCCTTTTAAGGGCTGGTAAAAGAGCTGATTACTTTTGTATTTTAGGATAGGGTAGGGAATTTTTTATTTTGGGGGGATTTTTTATTTTATTAGGGGGCTTAGATTAGGTGTAATTAGTTTAAACTGCTTGTAATTCTTTTTTATTTTTTGTAATTTAGTGTTTTTTTGTATTATAGTATAGTTTATTTTATTGTATTTTATTTTAGCTAATTGTATGTAATTTATTTAATTAATTTAATGATAGTGTAGTGTTAGGTCTATTTGTAACTTAGGTCAGGATTTATTTTACAGGTAATTTTGTAATTATTTTAACTAGGTAGCTATTAAATAGTTATTAACTATTTAATAGCTATTGTATCTAGTTAAAATAAATACAAAGTTGCCTGTAAAATAAATATTAATCCGAAAATAGCTACAATACAATTATTCGTTATATTGTAGCTATATTAGGGTTTATTTTACAGGTAAGTATTTCGTTTTAAATAGGAATACTTTAGTTAATAAGAGTTAATTTATTTCGTTAGATTAAAATTATATTTAATTTAGGGGGGTGTTAGGGTTAGGGTTAGACTTAGCTTTAGGGGTTAATAAATTTATTATAGTAGCGGCGAGGTCCGGTCGGCAGATTAGGGGTTAATACTTGAAGTTAGGTGGCGACGACGTTGGGGGGGGCAAATTAGGGGTTAATAAATATTATGTAGGTGTCTGCGATGTTAGGGGCAGCAGATTAGGGGTTCATAGGGATAATGTAGGTGGCGGCGATGTGCGGTCGGCAGATTAGGGGTTAAAAATATTTATTATAGTGGGGGGACCTCGGTTTAGGGGTACATAGGTAGTTTATGGGTGTTAGTGTACTTTAGAGCACTGTAGTTAAGAGCTTTATATACCGGCGTTAGACCATAAATCTCTTAACTACAGCCTTTCCATGGGCGTTAGGAGTCTTGTCGGTAGAGGGTCTACCGCTCACTTCAGCCAAGACTCTAAATACCAGTGTTAGGAAGATCCCATTGAAAAGATAGGATACGCAATTGGCGTAAGGGGATCTGCGGTATGGAAAAGTCACGGCTTGAAAGTGAGCGGTAGACCCTTTCCTGGCCGACTCTAAATACCTTAACACTGCTTTTGACGGCTAACGCAGAACTCTAAATCTAGGCGTAACATTGCAAAAATTAAAAAAAAAACAAGATTACAAAAATAATAACCGACATTATCCAAAATAATAAAAATTAAACCTAATTTAATAGCCCTATAAAAACAAAAAAGCTGCCTCAAAATAAAAACACCCCCTAACATATCAATAAACTACCAATAGCCCTTAAAGCCATTGCCCTAAGTTAAACAGCTCTTTTACCTAAAATAATTACAAAGTCCCCCCTAAAAGTAAACCCCCCACCCAACAAACCCCTTTAAAATAAAAAAACCTAAGTCTAAAAAAAACCTAAGCTACCGATTGCCCCTAAAGGGGCATTTGTATGGGCATTACCCTTAAAAGGGCTTTTTCAGCTCCATCTTCATCCAGGCAGCAAGAAGTCTTCATCCAGGCAGCGACATCTTCCTCCATCATGGGGGCATCTTCTATCTTCATCCCTGTGGAGACATCCAGCGTGGAGCCTCCTCTTCATGCGATCACCTCTGCACACTGAAGCTTGAATGCAAGGTACCCCTTTTATATTGGGGTACCATTGCATTCCTATTGGTTGAAACAGACAATAGAATTTAAGCAGCTCTCATCCTATTGGCTGATTTGAATTTTTCAGCCAGTAGGAATGCAACGGTACCCCAATATAAAAGGGGTATAATGCATTCAAGCTTCAGTGTGCAGCGGACGATCGAATGAAGAGGTGGCTCTGCGCTGGATGTCACCGCCCATCTTGGTCAGCTACATGCCATCACAGCTCTGCGCCACCAGGATGAAAATAGAAGATGCCCCCGCGATGGAGGAAGATTGTCTGTTTCAACCAATAGGAATGCAATGGTACCCCAATATAAAAGGGGTACCTTGCATTCAAGCTTCAGTGTGCAGAGGTGATCGCATGAAGAGGAGGCTCCATGCTGGATGTCTCCACAGGGATGAAGATAGAAGATGCCCCCATGATGGAGGAAGATGTCGCTGCCTGGATGAAGACTTCTCGCCGCCTGGATGAAGATGGATTTCCAGACTTCAGGAATTGTGAGTAGATTTTCTGGGGTTAGTTTTAGTTTTTTTTTTAGTTTTTTGAAAAAGAGCTGAATGCCCTTTTAAGGGCAATGCCCATGCAAATGCCCCTTTAGGGGCAATGGGTAGCTTAGGGTTTTTTTAAGACTTAAGTTTTTTATTTTGGGGGGGTTGGTTGTGTGTGTGGGGGTTTACTTTTAGGGAGGACTTTGTAATTATTTTAGGTAAAAGAGCTGTTTTACTTAGGGCAATGCCCTACAAAAGGCCCTTTTAAGGGCTATTGGTAGTTTATTGATAGGTTAGGGGGTGTTTTTATTTTGGGGTGGCTTTTTTGTTTTTATAGGGCTATTAGATTTGGTTTAATTTGTATTATTTTGGATAATTTTGTTTATTATTTTTTGTAATCTTAGATTTTCTTTATTTTTCGTAATGTTAGTCCTTTTTTTTAGTAATGCTAGATTTTTTTTTATTTTTTCGTAGTGTTAGGTCTTTTTTAATCTTGTAATTTAATTTTGTTATTTTTCGTTTATTTTCTTTTCTTAAAATAGTTATGTTAGGTTTATTTATAGTAGTAGCAACAAAACACACACACAAGTCGCTATTCAAGATACAGCAGGATCCGGGCAATATGGACAATAAATCAATTTAAGAAGGTTATAACAATAGCGTATCAATCTTAAATAATCATTGCAACTTTGGCATATGTATACGTCCACATGTTAGACAATAATATCCAAAGCAGCCTTGTATTTAAAGCAAGTTAATTTCCACTTACTATTGGATATAGTCCGTCCTCTCTGTCATCCCTCTGTGCGGGCGTGGGTGTCGGCTTTCTCGCCGATAATTCAGCTCACCGAACACTAAAAATCACGCTTCCGAACTTCAGATATGCAGACAGTACCTTATTCATAGCTCTCCTTTTATAACATGTACTCCAATGGTGCCCTGTGGGTATCCTTATTGAGCGCCACACTTCCACAACATGAAAAACCCAGACCAGCTCCAAAACAATGATGATAAAAGGGAAATCTTTATTGAATATGTTAAAACCATTGAACACACCAGTTGGCAGATAGGAGTAGGATAATACAGGATGATGATGAGGTAGACTCCATGCAGCAGGTTTTTCATATAAACCAAGAAAGAAACGAAGGGGGGGGGGGGGAGAAACAAGCAGAGAGAGAAAATGGAAAAATCAAGGTACCATCTAAGAACCCCAAAATAGATTATGCCCCTGAGATTGTAATAACCTCCTTAGGTAATGGAGTAACACTAGTAGGCAATGTCATTAATCTGACAGATGTAGAACTTACAAAAGAGGAGTATGAAACTTTTAACCTGGGATTTGGATATGTCCCAGAAAGGGATTTTAATATCTTTGATACACTGATAGATCTTAATTGGTTTGTCAGGACACTCACCCTAAAGAGGCATTTTTCTATTGATACACATGAGAATGATCCAGATAGTGAGGAGATTACCTCAACAGATAGTAATGTTCCCCAAGTTGGCAAAGAAAATGGTCTAAAGTTTGAAGATCTATGTTGTTTGCAAGATTTAAAAGATTTGGAGTATTTACAGGCTGACAATACAATGTGTGTAAATGATGAGTTACAATTGGGCAATAAAATTACTAGCACCTTTGCTGCCAAGTCATCCTTTTACCCGCTACACAGCAGTGGTCAAGTATTAGAACTCTTTCATAAAACCATAGAAAGAGAACTAAATGATTTAAATAGAAACACAATACTTAAACATAAAAAGAAAAACAAGAATATGAAAAAAAGAAGAGCCCTAAAAGCTACTACTACTTTTCTTAAAAATAGGAAAGAATTGGTCTATAAAAAATCGGATAAAGGGGGCAGCACGGTAGTACTGCTGAGGAGTGTATACATAACCGAGGCTCTTAGACAATTGGAGGATGAGGAGACATACTCCAAATTGCATAGGGACCCTACTAGGATTTATGCACAACAAATTGAGACAATGGTTGATGAGGGGACAGAAAAAGGCTTTATTGATTATAAAACAGCACAGTTCTTGTTGGTTTAGTATCCAAAGACTCCCCTCTTCCACCATTTACCTAAAGTTCACAAAACTTTAGACAACATAAAGGGTAGACCTATCGTGTCAGGGATCGGTTCACTCTTGGAACCCCTGTCTGAGTGGGTAGACTCCATAATACAACCCCTGGTGAAGGGTTTATGGAGCCACCTACGTGATACCAAACATTTGCTAAACATACTTGAGGAGGTGGAATGGAAATCACACTACAGCTGGCTAACAGTCGATGTGGTATCGTTATATTCTACGATACCACATGAACATGGAATTACAGCAGTAGACAGTTTTTTAAGTAACACAGAGTATACAAAAGAACAGAGAGAGTATATCTTAATGGTTGTACGTTTTCTTCTGGAACATAATTTCTTTGCCTTTGAGGATGTTTTTTACCTCCAGAGATGTGGTACGGTGATGGGGGCGAAATTCGCCCCATCTTACGCCAACCTATTTTTAGGTTGGTGGGAGGCCGACCACATCTTTGGAGGTAAGAATCCATTCAGAGACAAAATCAGAGTCTACAGACGGTTTATAGATGACCTGATTTTTGTCTGGTCAGGCAGCAAAGAGGAAGCTTCACTTTTTGTTGAATATCTGAATATCAATAATGTCAATCTGAAGTTTACTATGGAATTTAATGAGAATAGGATTAACTACCTAGACGTCTCTCTGGTGGGTAAAAATGATAAAAAATCGAAAGCCAGCTGTATAGAAAGCCCATATCCAAAAATACACTCTTGCATGCGGCTAGTAATCACCCAGCTCATGTTCCCTTTGCTATAGCTAAGGGACAATTCCTTCGTATCAAAAGGAATTGTAGTGACCCTGAGATATACAGAAGAGAAAGTGAAATACTGAAAGTACACCTAAAGGAGAGGGGCTGCTCAAATAGAGTGATCAAGAGAGCAAAGAGTCAGGCAGACTATTGCAGCAGGAGTAGTGTACTTCTCGACAAAAATAAAAAGAGTAAGGAAGAGAGGAAAGTGGATGAAAATAAGACAACTTTTGTCACAAACTATAGTAACAAGTATAGTAGTGTTTGCAAAATAGTGAGAAAGCATTTGCCTATTTTACTAGCTGACAATACGTTGAAGCCCTTTATAAAACAGGGATGCAGGTTCTCCTATAGGCGAGGTGTGACAAAAGTTAATATATTGTCACCAACTCAACTACCATCCGTGACAACAGGAGAAGGCAGCTCCTGGCTTGCACATAAGGGCACCTTCAGATGTGGAAGGAAGAAGTGCAAAGCATGTGAACACATTATTGTGACTGACAAATTTTCCTCTTGTGCAACAGGAAAAGTGTATGATACACTACAATGTTTAAATTGCTCTATGAATTACATTGTTTATCTGATTACATGTGTACAGTGTAAGAAACAGTATGTAGGTCTCACCACTAGGGAGGTGAGGTTGAGAATTAGAGAGCATCTGAATAACATTGAGAATGGAAAAGATTGTTCGGCACTTGCTTCTCACTTTATATATGACCATCATAAAAATGTGAATACCTTGAAATGGCAGGCAATTGAGAGAGTGTTACCACCAAAACGAGGAGATGATAGAGAAAAAGTCCTATATTGACGGGAGGCGTTTTGGATTTTCTCATTGCAGACACGTATCCCTAAGGGATACAATTCCACTTTTGACTTGATTAATCACTGGGAGTGAAGTCACTGATAGGAACAGACATCTAGGGAGTCCCAATATATATTATATATATATCTCCTAGATTTATAGAAGGAAGTCTTCTTACTTCCAATCATCTTGTATAGATAGAGTGGACAGGTTAAACCTGCAAAATAATCTATTAGTACTCTAAGTATGATTTTGTTGAGAAATATATAGATAATAGTTTAAGGGGCGAACAGGGAGATCTGTCGTATGCCTTGACTAAAACTCAGTATGCATTAAATAGTGCTATAGCCTCTGATTTGGATTCAGTTTGCACACTAAAATAACCAAAAGTTAAAGTCTGATGACAATGTAAGGGTATACGCCCAGATTAAAACCATATCATTTCCTTATCCGTACACGTAAGTCTCTATATGCAATACTTATTACCAAATGCATCAGAGAATTGTAGCGCAGTACTCAGAGGATCTTGATGACCCTAAACTTTTAATAGTTCAAACTATAGGGCAATTACAGACACGCTAAGATAGAGTAAGGTAGTATGGAACATTTATAACAACGGAATAAGGAATAAGGGTTATGGCTTTAAGATTACTCAAAATCTAAACTATGCTAAGTATAGTGTGAAGCTGCCCAATGAAACTACTCTCTAGTATAAGTATGTGAAAATTAGTGAAAATAATGTTTGTATGAATTACAGTATATGGTCTATCCAATTATTCGAATCTGACTCCTACTATTATCAAGTGGTTTAAATTTGTATAAAAACACAAACACACAAAAACATAGCTTATTTGTGAGGAGCTGTAAATTTTGTCGGACATGGTGTCTGGATATAAATATATAATTATGTTCGATGTTTTGGATAACGGCACTGTATAATAGTACATGGTTACATGTGAAATAAACCTGAAAGTGTTGGTTATTAAATAATATTATAAGTATATCAAAATTGGCAAACCTGTGTTTACAAAGTGTTAATCGCTAAGTATTATGTTGAAGGCTTACACCTGAGTCTTTACCTATTTAAGGTGGAGATAGACCCCATGACGGTAACTATGACTACGGGTAACACCTGAAACGCATCAGTGACGTCATCGGGCCGAGGTTGTAGCCTTCAACACTTTTAACTAGGCAGTAGCTGTTTGGTATGTCTATACTGGTGTGTTCAATGGTTTTAACATATTCAATAAAGATTTCCCTTTTATCATTATCGTTTTGGAGCCGGTCTGGGTTTTTCATGTTGTGGAGGTTTATTTATAGTTTAATCTTAGTTTTTTTTTTCACAGGTAAGTTTTTATTTATTTTAAGATAGTTATATTGCAATTTTAATTTAAATATAGGGGATAGTTAGGTTTAGTGGTTAATAGTTTAATTTAGTGATTTGCGATGTGGGGGGCCGGTGGTTTAGGGGTTAATAGGTTTAGTTTAGTCTTTGCGATGTGGGGGGCCAGCAGTTTAGGGGTTAATAGGTTTATTATAGTCTTAGCAATGCGGGGGGTCGGTGGTTTTTGGGGTTAATGCTTTATTTTAGTGTGGGCAATGTGGGGGGCGGCGGATTAGGGGTTAATAGTTTTATTTAGTGTTGGCGATGTGGGTGCCGGCGGTTTAGGGGATAAAAGTTTTATTTTATGTCGCCGATATGGGGGCTATCGGTTTAGAGGTTAATATGTTTAATTTAGACTTTGCGATGTGGGGGGCCAGCGGTTTAGGGGTTAATAGATTTATTTTAGTAGTAGCTATGTGGGGGGATGGTGGTTTAGGGGTTAATAGGTTTATTATAGTATTTGCGATTCAGGGGTGGCGGTTTAGGGGTTAATAGATAGTTTATGGGTTTTAGTGTACTGTGTAACATTTTTGTTTTGAGTTTTGTGAAACATTTTCGCAAAATATATAACTACTCGTCTAAGATAGCGGAATGGATCAGGGCGGTATAGACTGTAACACTAGCATTTTAGCCGGACCGCACAACCTGTGATACAGGTGCTATGAAAATCACACACTCAAAAGTAATTTTTTGAGTGCGGAATGGAGAGTTGCGTAAAGGCTAAAATGCTTGTGGTATAGCTGTACCGCAGCGACTTGTAATACGGGAGACCTGCATATTCTGGGCGCAATGGCCAATTTTTCAGCGGTATAGCCGTACCGCACCATATCTCACAACTTGTAATCCTTCTGTTTGTTATTTAATACATGTTCAGGTGTCATACATTGCTACACATCCAGGTTTCTAGTTATAAACCATAGACACCCTTTCTATACCCCCTAACCTTACTCATTACCCACTCAGCATATTAGGAAAAGTTACAAAAGTTACGTAGCACTCTCTGTTTGTTATAGTTCTATATATCAGAGATGGAGAAAGTCAACTCTCCCCCATAGATGCACTTATGTAGGTACGAGACACAAATCTTGGCATTTGTATCACAGTTATTTGTTATTTTTATTGTTATTTGTTCAAGTTAAAGACTGGAGCGTCTGAATAGACCCCCTTTTTACATCTCATACAAGAGAAATTAATATGATTCTTATTGACTCAGGCTTAAGATATATTATTATTCATAAATATAATTGGTATAAATGTAGATATGTCTTAACACAAACTTACAACTTAATGCACGTTCTTACTATTAACTCCAAAGGTCTGGAATATTGCGCTCTCTGATTTTAAACAAATGAAATGAGATATTGTACTTCTGCAGGAGACCCATTTTTTAAAGGGAAAAAGGAACCCAAAACTTTCCATTACAAATTTGGCACTTGTTATTATGCATCCCATCCTAAATGTAAAATAAAAGGATGGGGAATTCTTATTAAAGCAGGAATACCCTTCCACAAGCTTAAAGTCCTCAGAGATAGAGAAGGACGATACATCCTAGTCACAGGCTTACTATACGGATGCCCCATCACAATTTTATCCCAATATGCTCCACTCACAAAACAACATCTATTCCTAAAGAAAATAGCTAACGTGATTTTTGAATGTTCAATGAGAGGGGATTTAAATATTGTGTTGTGTCCTGAATTAGACTGTTCTTCTACACACTCCTTCACACCTACATCTATAATACATAAAACAAACTCTCTGCTGAAACAACTCACTGTGAAAGATGTATGGAGGTCATTACACCCAACAGCAAAAGATTAGACATTTTATTCCTACCCTCATAAGATTTATACACGCATCAACTATTTATTTACAGATATCACAGGACTCTGCATGTTTAGATTGGCAGATATATCTTCAGTCCCATGGTCAGACAATAACTTGGTGGACTGTGCCTTTACATGGCCTACAAAACCCATTAATGACTTTATATGGAGGTTAGATGACCGTTTGCTGAATGACCTAGAAATAAAACTCAAACTAACAGAAAGCATTACAGAATATTTTCAATCAAATGCAGCATCCGACACATCCCCCCAGATCAACTGGGAAGTGCATAAAACCGTTATAAGAGGGGAACTAATTGCTCACAAATCCCGCTTAAATTGAATCAGAAGAGAAAAAATAACATTTATTAGGGACATTGAACAAATTGAGACCCAACATAAACTTAGCTTTACTGATTCACATATTCTAGAAACTCTATCTACAAAAAGAGAGGAATTAGCCTCCTTGCTGAGCAAAGAGAATAACAGACAATACCTACTCTTAAAACAGCAAACATATGAACCTCACAATAAACCAGGACGATAAGCCAGACTTATTAAGAAAAAATCTAAATCTACCTATATCCTTCATGTAAAGGACAAACAAGGAGACTTCCACCATACCTCCCAATCCATAGCTAAAATATTCAGAAACTATTTTAGTGAGTTCTACAATCTAACATTTCACAACTCACCCAAACATTTCCCCCCACACCAACGCAAAGAGAGTATTGATTTCTTTCTCTCAAAATGTAATTTGCCCAAACTCACACAAGATCAGCTAGAGAAACTAAAAGAACCAATAACTCTGGAAGAGATAAACAAAACCATTAAAGATCTCCTGAAAGGGAAATCACCTGGTCCTGATGGTTTCACCTACTCTTACTACACTAAGTTTCACGAGCTACTCCTTCCCCATTTATTGATGTATTTCAACTCCATAGATGACACCTGTTCTTTCTCTAAATCAGCACTAGAGGCACATATTATTAAAACTGGGTAAATCTTCAGACAATCCAGCCAATTATCGCCCCATCTCCCTATTAGCAACAAGATTAAACCGTATATTACCAGATCTTATTTCCCCAGACCAGGTTAGGTTCATCCCAGGGAGGGAGTCAAAGGACGGCACAGTCAGGGCCTTAAACCTAATACACTATGCGCAAGAACAGGGGATACCATTGGTCCTCCTGTCCACTGACACAGAAAAGGCCTTCGACCGTGTCGCCTGGGAGTTTCTACGATGCACACTACAGCATATAGGTTTCGGAGATCTAACGATACATCGTATACTTGCATTATACTCTCCACCAGGCGTGAGAATCTTCCTCAACAGACCCCTTTAACATAACAAATAGCACTAGGCAGGGATGCCCTCTATCTTCCTTGCTATTTGCACGTATAATAGAGGCATTAGCAGCAAACATCTGCCATAATCCCAATATAAAAGGACTCAAAACAGGAGAACATAGATACACGATTTCTCTATATGCTGATGATGTCCTGTTCACGCTAATTAACCCTAAAAATTCTATACCCATTCTTTTTAAGGAATTACACTCTTTCCATAACTACTCTAACTTCCTAATAAATCTAGTCTGAAATCTTGAATATAACGCTTGACATAGAAACACTAGATAAAATTAAAAAAGTAACTCCCATTAAATGGTGATCCCCATCACTCAAATATTTGGGAGTTAATATTACCCCAACTCTAGACTCCATATTCGATAATAATTATATACCCCTAAAAGAAAAAATAATATATGACTTATCAAGATGGAGAAATAAGAAAATATCAGGGTTAGGCCGAATCAATTTAATCAAAATGAATATATTCCCCAGAATACTATATCTCTTACAAACTTTACTGATTCATCTCCCTAAATCATAACTTGTAACATTGCAAAAAGCCCTCAGTGACTTCACATGGAACAGAAAACATCCTAGAATAAATAGGTCCATAATGATGACACAGAAATGTCAAGAAGGTCTCGGCATGCCTATCCTACAAGCTTCTCGTACAGCCATAGTCCTACAATGGATTTTAGATTGGTGCATACAACTATCATATAAACGCTGGGTTGCTATAGAGCAAGACTTACTTCCCACCTCTCGCATCAGTGTGTTATGCTGGGCTTTAAACAACTGCTGCACTAATATTACTACCACAAACCCAATAATCATAGAGACCCTCAATATATGGGAAAAGACCTTCATACAATTCCCCTTTATCTCATCCAAACCTTCACCCCTTACCTCATTAGTTAAAAATTGGGAACTAGATTTAGGCCATTACATACTAGACCCCCCCCCCCTTCAAACCTCATTGATTTACCTGCATATCTTCATATAGATAATGAACAACTCAAACGACAACACACCCTCATCACTCAAGGACTTCATTGCTTCAAACAATGGTTTACTTACCACAGAGTCCATAATTTTTTCACTAAACGCCCCTCATCTAAGAATATTACCAATTTTGAACTCTTATGTATACAAGACCCTCCTCCAAGACACATAATATCTAAAATATATAAATTGCTGACTAAAATCCAACCAGGGCATATCCACCCCTATATGGAAAGTTGGGAAAGAGACATAGGTACTATTATATTACCACAAACATTCTCACAGATCTTCCAACACACACTAAAATCATCAATATCTTTGTAAGGTTCTGTGCCTTTAAGAGATACTAGTTATTAATTTGCCTATCCCTTTAAAAGATGCAAATTGCCTTTAACCCTCTTCCTTTAAATAGAGGGCTGGTTCCACTTCCTAATTGCTTGGAATTTTGTATCAACTTCCTATGTTTATTTAAACAAACTTTGTATGTTTATTTACTACTGAGTGAAATCCCTCTCTTCACGTAAATACAGCTGTTCCTCATTAAATTTACTTTTTGTTTTTCCGAATCATGCAATTACCAATTATTCATAATCTCACTATCTTATCTATCCTCATCCATTTTTATGTGCACAATAGATAAGTTTATATCTTAAGAAATTATACAGTGAATTGTTAATCAAGGAGATATATCGATCCACTGTTATCATTTCAATATTATCTGTTGCAAAAAATGGCTCAATAGTAATCAAGGTTGCTTCTATTGTACTGTTAGTTGCTACAAACTCAAGAATATTTACAATGTGTTTTTTATTATATATTTCTCTACATATAGATCCATAGAAGAATTCTTGACAATCTTCAACAATTGCAGAACTTAATCTTAAAATATTGCATGAATGGTATTTCACCCCCCGCGGGCTTCATTGCTTATTTCATAAGTCAAATAATAAATGCTGGCGTTGCGGACATGTGGGAAGTGATATGGCCCACATCAGGTGTTCCTCCATCCAAAACTTCTGGAGACAAATTATCAAAGAGATTGAACAAATACTAGCAATACAACTTCCTCTAGATCCCTTAATCTGGCTTTTGAATAAACCTCCGAAAATGAAACACAAACCGAACTTGAAGCTATTTTTTATTATGACAAACAGCATTACATTTTTAATAGCAAAAAATTGGAAGAGCAGAGAGGTCCCCTATTTATCAATGTGGATGCGAAAAGTCTCAGAACTCCTAGAGATGGAGGAGTATCACTACCTGAAACATGATAAAATGGACGTCTATGCTGAAATGTCCACGTTATGGAAAAATTTTGTTAGAGCAATAAAAAGAAAATATACAAGATCTTAACCTTTGGACACTAAATAAATAAATATATACATACTTCACTAATACCTTTATTGTTCTTTAAAAAAACAGCCTGTGTATAAACATATATACTCTTAATTATGTTTAATAAAGTGCTCCAGCCACCAGTAATTGTTGTTATTGTTATTATAACTGTTTTTGTTTCTATTATCCTTTTGTTTCTATCATCCTTTCTCAACTGGTCATAACATTGGGGACGATCTTCAAATCATCAAAGACATCTAAATGTGGCAAAATACTGAAATGTTTGTAATTAGAAAGCTGAATCAGCCTTTGTTTGTAAAACATGGGAGCTGCGTCGGTGGGGCCAATTTACTATGCCCCGAATGGGGCCAACTCGCCCTGTTTTCGCGCAAACCTTCAGGCTCACTGGAAACAGGAGTTAAGAAGCAGCAGTCTTAAGACTGCTGCTCCTTAACTGGTCCGTCTGCTCTGAGTGGCAGACAGCAATCAACCCGATTGAATACGACACCCCCTGCTAGTGACTGATTGGCCGCAAATCTACAGGGGGCGGCATTGGACAAGAAATTTACAAGAACTGCTTGTGCAATGATAAATGCCGACAGCATATGCTGTCGGCATTCTGTCGAACTTGATCCGCTCAGTGGATCATGTTGGACAGACCAAAGATAAATCGGCCCCTATGTATCAATTTTTTTTTATCAAAATAAAGCTGATAAAAAAAAAAAATTGCATGCCCTATGTGAATCATGCAAGTTTAATTTTTACTAGACTGTCCCTTTAATAACGGTCTTTGATGCTCTTCCAGAAAGTGTAAAACCTTAGGAAGTTTATTGTCTCCATCCCAGTTGAAAAAGGTAGATGTACCAACTAGTTAATGGTTACAACACAAGGGCATGTACAGATATACATGCGAGGTGCAAGCCCTGTGATCATGTAAGGGTTGCAAAAACTTTTAATTCAGAAGCTACACAAGAAATATTTGAGATAATCAGTTGTCTCAATTATACATCTTTATATGTTATATATCTTATCAGTTGTGAATTGTGTAAAATCCAGTATATCAGGCTCACTACCAGAGATGTAAGATCACAGATTTGTGGACATTTGTCTACAATCAATAAAGGAAAATCTTTAACCCCTTTGGTACAACATTTCATGAGGCAGCACGATAAAAGTGATGTGCTATTGAAAAAATTTAAGTAGTGGAGATCGATATAGATTACTCTGCAAGTAAGAGATGTACTGGATTTTCAAATTGAAAACTAGATTTCCATCAAGACTGAATTCAGACTATGGGGTATATTTACTAAAGGTCGAGTGGCCATGATTCGCTAAATGCACAATTCTTGTGAAATGCTTGTGCAATGCCGTCCCTGCTCACTCGTGGCCAATTGGCCGCTAGCAGGGGCAGTCAATCATCTTGATTGGGTTGGGATGATTTCAGTCCACCACCTAAAAGCATCATTTATATTATTTTATTATAGCTTTACATTTACTTGAAAGCACATTGCAATTGAGTCTTAGATCTGTATTTCTGCATTACAAATAGCATGATTGTATATACATTGAGCATTTTCGTTGTCTTTGTGATTATTTGACATGCTGCTACTGATGTCCCAAAAGTTCAAAAAGTAGCAGCACCACTTGGTATAATATTCAACAATGTTTATTAGGACATCATATAAACATTTAGCACAACATTTTGGTCCAACTGACCTTAATCATGTTGTTTGGACCGAAACGCTGTGCTAAATGTTTTTATGATGTCCCAATAAACATTGTTGAATATTATATCAAGTGGTGCTGCTACTTTTTGAACTTTTGGATCTGATCTGAGAGGCATGTGCAGGACCCCTGTAGCGTGCACCTGGTTGCAGTAAGTGCTGGGCATTCCTTTTGCTACTGATGTCCCTTCATGACACATTTAACCCACAGGTAACAAACAGCAAACCTGTATCCTGACTGGGCACATGTCTTCACCAGCGCCTGGGTGTGTGTTTTCGCTGAAATTGCAGAACTCAAAATATTGATAGACCTATATGCGAGACTGGATAAGAATAAAAACGTCAGAAAATGATAAACGCTACATCAGTTGAAAAGGAATCCAACTTTCTTTCCAAGCACTATCCAGACCATCTGGGCCATTAAGATAGGTAACATTTACTGGTTCCCAGGCCTTAGAGTCTGGCATGATAGTTGTAGCTCCTTCATAAGCTGTCAAAAGATCAATGCATCCTGAAATTGACCATGCAACTAGAAGAAGGGAGCTAGTCTGAATAAAAATGTAGGACGATTTTTGGGGTCTGTAAGAAGAAGAGAAAAATAAAGGAGCAGGATGGGATGCCTGAAAGATATTTCCAGGAGGGTTGGATAACAAGATTGGGCTGTCTATAGGGGAGTGATGATCAGAATCGAAAGGAGATCCTGATGAACTATGGAAACAGTTCCCATAATCATCATAAAGGAGGGAAATGCATAAGATCCCTGTTGAGGCCACGGTTAAAAAAACATCTATTGCTGTGGCATCTGAATCTGGGAGCCAGCTGAAATTTTGACAAATCTGAAAGTTCAGTTTTGAAGCAAAAAGATAGATGGAGAAAAAGTACTAAGGGAATGTGGTGGGAGTAGGACAAACCTTTTTCGGAGATAGGAATTTTTTAAACATTGAAGTTCTAGATAATGAAGGGGGGCTGGGAAAATTGTCTGAATAGAGGATGGAAGTAACCCTACAATTCTGGCCATAGTCCTCATGGGAACGGAGGGAAGGGAAAGAGTCTTGAGTTTGAAGTGTCTATGAGAAAGCCTAGAAAGGTTAGAGATTTGGTAGGTTCACAGGAAAACCTAGATACTCTAAAATGTAAATAGTGAGGTTTAAATGCTCTTACAGTGAGAGAAAATTCTGTTTCATGATTCAATGTAGTCTAAATGATTAGACGAATGCCTCTTAAATGAAGCCAGGCAATAATTGGCTTCATAAGTTTAGTTAAAATTCAAGGGGCTGAAGAGGGACCGAACAGGAGACAACTAAAAATCCAAGTTCAACCTCCCCAAGAAAAAGTTAAAAATGTTCTGGGGTAATTGGAATTGTCAAATAAGCATCTGTCAGGTCTAACTAGACAAGATAATAGTCCAGAAGGAAGAAGATGAATACTCTTCATTTTGAAATGACAACAAACAACACAGCATTAAAGGGACAGTCTAGGCCAAAATAAACTTTCATGATTCAGATAGAGCATGGAATTTTAAACAATTTTCCAATTTACTTTTATCACCAATTTTGCTTTGTTCTCTTGGTATTCTTAGTTGAAAGCTTAACCTAGGAGGTTCATATGCTAATTTCTTAGACCTTGAAGCCCACCTCTTTCAGATTGCATTTTAACAGTTTTTCACCACTAGAGGGTGTTAGTTCACATATTTCATATAGATAACACTGTGCTCATGCACGTGAAGTAATCTGGGAGCAGGCACTGATTGGCTAGACTGAAAGTCTGTCAAAAGAACTGAAAAAAGGGGCAGTTTGCAGAGGCTTAGATGCAAGATAATCACAGAGGTTAAAAGTATATTATTATAACTGTGTTGGTTATGCAAAACTGGGAAATGGGTAATAAATGGATTATCTATCTTTTAAAACAATAAAAATTCTGGTGTAGACCGTCCCTTTAAAGGGACAGTCTAGTCAAAATTAAACTTTCATGATTGAGATAGGGCATGAAATTTTAAACAACTTTCCAGTTGACTTTTATCATTAAATTTGCTTTGTTCCATTGGTGGTATTTTTGAAAAGCTAACCCTAGGTAGGCTCAAACTGATTTCTAAACCATTGAAAACCACTTCTTAGCTCAGAGCATTTTGAAAGTTTTTCACAGTTGGACAGTACTAGTTCATGTGTGTCATATAGATAACATTGTACTCACTCCCGTGGAGTTATTTAGTAGTCTGCACCAGTGTTCCCTCTAAGGTCAGTTTTGTAACAGGGAAACAGTTAATAAGCGAACCACATCTTGCAGTCTGCCTTGTGTAGTGTTTGCTAATTGCTCTAATTAACTGTTTCACTATTGAGTTGCTCACAAAACTGGCAGTAGAGGGACCACTGGTCTGCACTGATTGACTAAACTGTATGTCAGTCAAAAGCACTGAGATTAGGGGGCGGTCTGCAGAGGCTTAGATACAATGTAATCACAGAGGTAACAAGTATTTTTCTATAAATGTTGGTTATGCAAAACTGGGGAATGGGTAATAAAGGGATTGTCTATCTTTTTAAACAATAAAAATTCTGGTGTAGACTGTCCCTTTAAGCAATCTGATGCTTATCATGGGGCAAAATTGATTGCTTTTATTTTTTTTACTAGAAAGAGGTTGCTTAGAAAAAAAATCTTGGGAAATAAAACTGGTTGAATAGCTTGTTTTAGAATAAGGGAAGAAATGTAATTTTAAACCAGAATCTTGTCTGCCTTGATTGAGACAAAAAGATGAGTTTGAATAAAATCTATTAAAAGACCTTTGATGGATTGTTGAATCCATGGGACTGAAGAGTGCAAACAGTGTGAGTCTAAAATTGGGTCCAGTGTGGCATTCTCAAAAAATGCTTGTTCCGACATTTCAAATAATTTAGTTAAAGGGTTTATAGAATCTAACATTTTGTCTTCACAAATCCTCCATGATCTGTCAATTCCCTTCTTTAATTTATAGCCTGATGAACCTATGAATTTTAAAATGTTAGGGTCCACTTCAGGAGTAGCATCAGCATTGTTCAATAATAAGGGTCTGGGGCAGTCTCATTCTGTTTCTGATTTTATGAATTTGGTAGTCAATAAAATATGCTTAATCTAAAGAAGGGCACCATGCTGCTGACCTAGGATGGTGTAGTTCATCAGGATTAAATCTAATATTACCTAGACAATAAAAACATTTTTCTTACTCATCCTCTATGTTTGAATTTTTTAAAACAGTTTTTGTGTTTTTGAGAAGCTTCTGATTCATCAGCAGAAATGCTAGAAAATGTATTATCTTTATAAGAGTAAATATCTTAGTCCTCAGAAAAATTTTCATCATTTGTATTAAATGTTGAGGAATACTCAGAAAGTTTCTCAGCAGTTTTAAATTGTCCCATTAGTAAGCTCTTGGAATTAGTGGATTTAGCAGGTGTTTTAGTTACGTTCCTGCAATTAATTGACATGCTAGACATCAGCTGATCAGACTTATGAAACAATTTTTTTGCCGTTTTAACACTGTGGTTATAGGTCTTTCTCTTTAAATTGTTTTTCTTTTTTACCGCCAGCAGACTACTGAGAATAGCTTGTTATTACATTTTTCATATGATAAATTAATCTATTCATGTAGTTGTCGTCATTAAAGGGACATTATACACTAGGGGCTCCATGTACTAAGCCGTCAATTCATCCGTCATTTTAGATGCGGCTAAACTCGCCGTTACTCGCCGCGGGCGAAATGGTGTCCGCTGTAGCTATGTACTAATAATCCCACAATAAATAGACACGTCTAGCCCGCCGCGAGCAGTGACGGAATATTGATAAATTTGACGCCTCGCTCGCCGCGAATAAGCTGATGTACTTAACTTTCAGTTCAATTGTCTGGCCAATTGTTAACACGTGACATGTAAGGTGTCATGAACGTCATAGTAGTCGCGGGAATAGAATTTTGCTCCTATAAATGGACAACTTTTCTAAACAACTGTATTATTGTTCCAAAATTTTTGGAGAGTAATTACAGAGCGCTCGTTTTTGTGATCTTTATTTACAATTTCGATATGGCTTCATCTGGATCTGAAACCGCTTCAAAATCCAAGAATCCTCACTTTTCTCATCAGCAAAACGTCGTTTTGATTGACATGATTATTGACTCTTATGATTATTTGTTTGGATGTCGTGTCAAACAGACAAATTTTTCTAGAAGGAAGCAGATCTGGCAAAGGATCAGCGACGCTGTTAGTGCCCAGGGTCCAGGAAAAAAGTATGTCGATCAGCTGAAGAAGCGTTACAACGACATTAAACGCTTCGCCAAAGCTAAATTGGCCAGAGAAAAAAATTCGGCACGTGCTACCGGAGGTGGACCAGCATATGTGGCAGACCTCAATGATTATGAGCAGAAGCTTGTTCAGCGTCTGGGACCAGAGATCATCACTGGCATAACGGATGATTGTGACAGTGATTTAAGAGGTAAATGTACAACATAGTTGACGTAAATGTTTTTTTTAAAGTTATGATAGGTCATTGTCTCCAATATATATTTCTTTAAAATAACATTATCTGACTTCTTACGCTTTAGTATCCTATATGCCATCTAGGCCCCAAATACTGTAATCATTTATGTCGCATATATGTATAAGGGATTGTACAAGCCATTTAGGCCCCAAATACTGTAATCATTTATGTCGCATATATGTATAAGGGATTGTTGCGTTATTTGACTATAGAATATTATTGTTAACATCTTTCCAAATTGTTCTCCGCTTTATAAACATACTTTTTTCAGATATAGCTATGCTCATAGTTGACGCAGTCACATGAACCATCTATGTGCATCAACCAATGATCATTTACTGTGCCTGTATAGATTTGCTTTTCCTCAAAGTATAAAAATCCAATGAATGCAAAAACATAATACATTTAAATATTTTTGAAAAAGCATTTTCTTATGCAATTTGTAAAGTTAATTATATTTGTTCATGTCCCTTTAAAGGGCCACTAAACCCAAAATCTTTTATTAATGATTCGGATAGAGAATTGAAATTTAAACAACATATTACTTCCATTATTTCTTTGGCTTCATTTTCTAGATATTCTTAGTTGAAGAAAAATAAATACACATGTTGAGCCAATCACACAAGGCTTCTTTGTGCATCAATCAAATGCTTTTCAACAAAGAATATCAAGAGAATAAAACAAATTAGATAATATAATTAAATTAGAAAGATGTTTATAAATGCATTCTCTTTCCAAATCATAAAAAAGGTGGTTGGCATGTCCCTTTAATGATTGAGCCTGCATTCACTGCTGTAATTATTATTATTAACACTTTTAGCTTTCAGTTTCAACTAGAAATAAAAATAAACCTAATTTTTTTTTAATTTTTTTTTTAAAGCGATGCCAACATCACAAGCAGAGCCTGTGAGGAGTAACGAAGTGCCCACTTGTTCTACTTCATCTTCTGCGGTTTCAAGACCACCCAGTGCAGCTGTTTCCAGACCTTCGGCCAGTTTTACACATGGACAATTAATACGCTCATCATCTAATGTTACACACACAACTTCCTCGGCGGACACACTACCTGATCTAAGGACCAGCACTCCACAAACTGGTGTTGGTAGAGCAACTGGTAAGTACTTTACAAATGAATAATTTCAATGTTGTGTGTTTTATCTCTTTTATCTCTCAATTTTTTTTTTTTTATTTTTTTTTTAAATGTCAAATGTCATTATTGACATATTCTATTTCGAGATCTTTTACAGATGGAATGTAATTTGAAGTTCAAATAGCAATGATCATAGATTTTCATGAAAGGGACACTGTACCAATTTTTTTAAATGAGGATTCGTGTAGAGCATGCATGCTATTTTAATCAACTTTCTAATGGTTTTAAAATTTATCATTATTTTCTTTTTGAGAATTGATCATAGTATTACATAAGAAAGCTGATAGAAATTCCATGCAATATATCTTATTCTCAAAAAGATTATTTTTGCTTCAGTGTCCAGTTAATTGCAAAATACATTTCCATTAATAATTTTGAATATATCGTTACATTGACAAAAAAACATTTTATTTATTTATTTTTATGTTATTTATTTTTTTATAGGTGATTTGGGACGTCTTTTCCAGCGATTGACTGGACATTCATCTCCATTATTTGATGGTATGTATCACATATGTATAAATATATAATATAAATTAAATTGGTGTATGACGGTTGTATCAGCTCTCTCCTTCTATTCTATTTCTGCAAGTGTTTTTATAACATTTTATTTTTATTTACTAACAATTTGTTATGTCTTGATCTAGAAGAAGAAAACTCATCAAGGGAGATCACTATCAATCTCATGCCGATAGTGGAAAATCCCATTCAAGATGAACCACCAGGAGGGCATGATGGAAGTGAGACTCCAGATATTCTTGAAGATTTGGGAGATGCGCAACCGGATGAAATTCACACACCAGAAAACATTGAGGAACCTGTTGAAACACAGGCACCACCAATTGCACTGCAAACAGGTGGTGTAAATATTGACAATACACCGGCAGAAGGACTATTGGGCGATGTTGCATTGAGGGAAATGTTGACACTGGCAAGGCAATACAGAGAGGACCACAGAGAAATGCAAAATATTATTAACACAAATATTGACCGCTGGGCTGCTCTGTCAGAAAAAAATGTGGAAATAGAAATGCAAAGGAATGAGATAGAGATGCAGAAATTACAGCTGCAAAGAGAGATGTTCCAGTGGCAGAGGCAGATGGATGAAGAGAAAAACCATCAAATTAACAGAGCTTTAACCATCAGCGAAAGGACATTACAATCTCTGTTGGCTATTGTCAGTGAAAGGGAGGCTACAACAGACCCAAAGAGGCCACGTCTGGAGTGAACATTTTGTATTATTTAGTCACTGTTCATTTTTTTAATCTGTATATTGTTTACTAAGTTATTTTTTGTGTATTTTAAAGGGACACTGTACTCAAATTTTTTCTTTTGTGATTCAGATAGAGCATGCAATTTTAAGCAACTTTCTAATTTACTTCTATTATCAATTTTTCATCGTTCTCTTGATATCTTTATTTTAAAAAGAAAGCATCTAAGCTGAGGAGCCAGCAAATGTGTGGTTCAGAACCATGGACAGCAATTGTTTATTGGTGCTGCCCAATCAGCAAGGACAACCCAGGTTGTTCACCAAAAATGGGCCGGCATCTAATCTTAAATTCTTGCTTTTCAAATAAACATACCAAGAGAATGAAGAACATTTGATAATAGGAGTACATTTGAAAGTTGATTAAAATTGCATGCTCTATCTGAATCACAAAAGATAAAATTTGGATACAGTGTCCCTTTAAGTTTAAAATGTTAGTCACTGTTCATTTTTTTAATCTGTATATTGTTTACTAAGTTATTTTTTGTGTAATTTAAAGGGACACTGTACTCAAATTTTAAAATGTTAGTCACTGTTCATTTTTTTAATCTGTATATTGTTTACTAAGTTATTTTTTGTGTATTTTAAAGGGACACTGTACTCAAATTTTAAAATGTTAGTCACTGTTCATTTTTTTAATCTGTATATTGTTTACTAAGTTATTTTTTGTGTATTTTAAAGGGACACTGTACTCAAATTTTTTCTTTTGTGATTCAGATAGAGCATGCAATTTTAAGCAACTTTCTAATTTACTTCTATTATCAATTTTTCGTCGTTCTCTTGATATCTTTATTTTAAAAAGAAGGCATCTAAGCTGAGGAGCCAGCAAATGTGTGGTTCAGAACCATGGACAGCAATTGTTTATTGGTGCTGCCCAATCAGCAAGGACAACCCAGGTTGTTCAACAAAAATGGGCCGGCATCTAATCTTAAATTCTTGCTTTTCAAATAAACATACCAAGAGAATGAAGAAAATTTGATAATAGGAGTACATTTGAAAGTTGATTAAAATTGCATGCTCTATCTGAATCACAAAAGATAAAATTTGGATACAGTGTCCCTTTAAGTTTAAAATGTTATTATTTAATAAAGACAAATTTTTTTATGGCCAAAAAAAACGTTTATTTACATAAATTCAAACTCACTTTTGATTCTTCAACACAAAAGTTTTTCTCAGTTATTAATCATGACAAAACAAAAAATGAAATCAAATTACATATTTACGGTATAAAAAATCTACTTGCTCCATTAACATTCCCAAAGTTGCCCTAATTTTAGAAATTTTTTGTTTAACATGATCTTCTAGACAACTCTGAGTACTTTTGTCTGCAGTTTCAATAGTTGATGTTGAAGATAAATCTGTAGAAAAATAAATGCAAAGCAAATTTTAATTCAATTTTCATATACATATTCAATGTATGATAGGGTTTTTCATCACAAATATTACCTCCTGATGTGCTGTTATCTACGTTATCTACTATATTAGCTTCTACACTTATGTCCACTCCTTTAAAGCTTTCATCTGAGCCAACTCCTATTTGAAATATACAATATGTATTAGTTAAAACTTGTATTTTCTTAGATTTAAGATTACTGAGTATGAAACATACCTTTATCTAACATCATTGTTGGTAAAACTTCTATCCTTGGTTGAGTATCATCTGAAGTCAATGCTTCAAATATTGTCACACTATCAGGATTTTGAAATTCTTCCATTTCCATACTAGTTTCCATGTCTTCCATGGTAATATCTATGAACGAAATTACAAAGATAAAGATAGAAAACTATTAAATCAAAAACCTTGTATATATTATTTAAAACAATAATAATAATAATCATTAAAAGGGACACAGAACCCAATTTCGAAGTTTCATGATTCAGATAGTGCATGCAATTTAAATAAACTTTCAATTTTACTTCATTCTTTTTGTATCTTTATTTGAAAAGCAAGAATCTAAGTTTAGATGCCAGCCCATTTTTGGTGAACCAACTGTGTTGTACTTGCTAATTGGACAGAACCAATCAAAGAGTGCTGTCCATGGTGCTCAACCAAAAATTGGCTGGCTCCTTAGCTTAGATGCCTTCTTTTTCAAATAAAGATAGAAAGTTAATGAGGAAAAAAATGATAATAGAAGTAAATTAGCAACTTGATTAATATTGCATGCTAAAACTTTTTAAGCCAAAACCTAAAATATATGATTTAAAATTTAAATAATAAGTCATTACCTGTCTGTGTGTTTTTATGACAAATTTCATATGGATTTGGAGATAATTCAATATCCAATAGTGTTATTGGCAAAGGTGGAGAAAGAGCTTCACTTCTGGGTGTTTGCACCAACATTGACCTTAAGTAGCGTGGTGGGTGTGCACACTTCATTCTCCTACTTCTCATATCTATAAACATATATATAATAAAAATTTGTAATAAAAAATTTTTAATTAATTATTCCAAGTAATTTTTTGTTTTCAAAACATTCAGTTCTGCATGCTTACTTTTCTAACATGTTTCAATGTTATATAGTAATATATTTATATTTTATTCTACTAACTCAGTTCTGCATGTTTCAATGGTATATACTAATATAGTTATATTTTACTCTACTAACTCATTTTTGTATGCTAAGTTTTCTAACCTTTTAAGTGTATATAGTAATATAGTTAAATTTTAATCTACTAACTCAGTTCTGCATGCTTACTTTTGTAACTTTTTGCAATTGTATATA
Source organism: Bombina bombina (assembly GCF_027579735.1). Classification (NCBI taxonomy): domain Eukaryota; kingdom Metazoa; phylum Chordata; class Amphibia; order Anura; family Bombinatoridae; genus Bombina; species Bombina bombina. Next base: position 357,063,364 of record NC_069504.1, read on the forward strand.
CTAATATAGTCAAAGTAACACTCAGAAAATATTATTTTCCTGGATTCGTCAATGATGACGCAGTTCAAAAATAAAACCTTTTTTTTTTTTATTAAAAATTATTTCATATATAATTTTGAAACTTACATGTCCTTATCAATCTTCAAATCGATTTATAGTACTTCGGTTCTCTTCTCTTCAAATCACTATATTTTCTAAGACACTGTCGTCTTGTTCTTTTAATTTTTGAAATACGATGCATTCTTCTCAGCATCTCGTATATAATTTTGTCTCTGCATTCCTGTCTCACTCCCCTCACACCACCAATCCGTTTAGGGAAATATTTATCCATGGCATAAACTAATATCACCAATTCTCCAGCACCAAAAGGTTCAGGACGCGACATGTTAGACGATGACGTGATTAATCGTTATGTCAATCATTAGCGCATTGATATAGATATGTATCCCCGAAAAATAGAGAAAAATATAATGTATATGTAGATTAATGTATTTTATGAAGGTTTGTAAATATCGATGTTTATAGTTATTACAAATGATATTTGTTTTCTATACATTTTCTTTGTTTCAGATGTGTTGATATGTATTAACATTTATACTTTGGTTTACAATAGTTATTTTGTTTCTAAACATTTTATTTGTTTCAGATGTGTTTTTATGTATTAAAATTTATTTTGGTTTACAATTTTTATTTTGTTTCTAAACATTTAATTTTTTTAAGATGTGTTTATATGTATTAAAATGTTGTTTGGTTTACAATTGTTATTTTGTTTCTAAACATTTTCTTTGTTTCATATGTGTTTATATGTATTAGAATTTATTTTGGTTTACAATTGTTATTTGGTTTCTAAACATTTCCTTTTTTTTCAGATGTGTTTATATGTATTACAAGTTACTTTGGTTTACAATTGTTAATATATAATGTTTAAAGATTATAATTTTGTAATAAAATAATTTATTTTGCCATTATTTTCTATATGCCACTATTCTTTTAACAAATCTTGAATGCAAAAATATATTATAAAGGTTAAGAAAATAAGTGCTAAGAGTAAGCCCTTAAGGTATTTATTTGAATATGGGAAAACCTAGTAGCTGTTAAAAATAGAGGTTAGAATAAAACAAATAAAATTAGCAAGTCTTTTTTAACTCAAAAATCCAATCTGATAACATAAAGCACTGTTGAATATACTGTCGCTTGTTACAGCTACAATTCAATGACACAATACAATGAATTAGCATCAGCTATGGAGGGATTACATTACAATAATCACATATGTAAAAGAGTGAGAGCAGCTGTAGACACTAGTGTGATGTCACAAAGACAATGTATTACCTATAATATTGTCTGTAATAACTTTGATCATAAACTTTATTTATTTGAAACCTTTGATAATTGAAGAGCAACAACTGTTATGTATTTAACTGTTTATCATGAGTGATTTTTAATAACCTTAATTTTTAAAAAAAAAATGGAGACAAGTTAATAAAGAAAGTTTTTTATTGATCAACTGAAACTTTAATCCTCAAACACAAAATATTGTTCTGAAACCATGTCCCTTGTTGCATTTCCACGCCTATTAGCTTGTTCTACACATATTTCTTCTGGTAAATCATCAGCATCTATTGGATCTTCATCTTCTAATGGACAGCCTCTTTTAATTGCAATATTGTGCAGTATGCAGCAAACCAATATAATTTTTGCAACTTTCTCTGGTGCATACTGCATAGCACCACCAGAACGATCAAGACATCGAAACCGCATTTTCAAAAGACCGAAAGTCCTCTCAATAATCCCCCTGGTAGATCGGTGAGCTTCATTGAAACGTACTTGACTTCTGGTCTGTGGGTTGTTATAGGGAGTCAACAGCCATTCTGTACATGAGTACCCTCCATCTCCTAATAGAAGATATAATAAATATAAATATTAATATAAGAATAATTATAAAGATTCAGAACTATACAATACAATTAAACTATACAGATTACAGTCGACAAATTGGGCGCAATTTTGGTACATTGAAATGAGAGACATATTAGACGCCAGTTATGCTTACCTAGAAGCCATCCGTCAGGCATATTTCCGTCCTCGAACTTCCGGTATAACCCAGTCTGCCTTAAAATGTAAGAATCATGACAGGAGCCAGGAAAGTTAGAACGGACACTGATAATCCTCATGTTGGGGTCACAGACCATCTGGACTTTCAAGGAATGGAAATGCTTTCTATTCCTATAGATCTCCTAACGAGCTTGAAGTGGTCTTACAGCAACATGGGTACAGTCTATGGCACCTAGGACATTGGGCATCCCAGCCATCCTATAGAAATTTGACTTGATAGATTGCCATTCTTCAGGGGTAGATGGCAAGCAAACATATCGATGAAAAATAACCATCATAGCCCCTATTACTTTGGATAAGTGGCGTGAAAAAGCAGATTGACTCATTCCAATAATGACGCTAGAAACTGCCTGAAAGGAGCCTGTTGCAAAAAAATGCAATGCCGCTAATAGTTTCAGAAGTCCCGGAATAGCTTGTGAACGAGCAGTCATCGGCTCCAAATGATCTTCAATCTCTCGATACAGGTGTAATATCGATTCACGATCAAGCCGGAATCTTTGTATGATCTCTCGGTCAGAAAGGCCGTGCAAACCAACCCGTGGAAGGAATACACGGGGGACTCGAACTCTCCTTCTTCTAACGATACGATTAGCTACATTTCCAGTATTCTGTCTTCTAGCCCGGATTTGCATCAAACGGAGAATAAACAAAAACAGAATTCTCTCCATAGCTACTGAAATGAACAATGTAAGTACAATGCTGATATTACTGCCTTTTATATATGTATAGACTGGCGTCTAGTGGCTTTCCTATTGTTTTGTACCTTGCCCGCCACCTAAAAGGTGGCGAGGCAAAAATAACGAGGTGGGGGCGGAGATTGACGCGAGCGGACAAATAGATTTTTTAGTACATTCGTTTTTGGCGAGTTGGTGGTCAAATGTGTCTAATTACAGTAAAAAATGGAGAGGTAGCGAGGTATGGCGGATAAGTACGCTCGCAATTTTAAAGATGCGAGTTTTTACATAATTGACGGCTTTGTACATATCAGTTTGCGAGTTTGGACGCGAGATTTGTTGCGGGTAGCTCGCTGACTGCTTAGTACATGGAGCCCTAGATTTTTCTTTGCATAAATGTTTTGTAGATGATCCATTTATATAGCCTATCTGGGAGTGGTGTTGTAACAATGTATAGTTTTGCTTATTTTAAAATAACATTGTGCTGATTTTCAGACTCCTAAGCCCCACAGATGTTAAATGTATACACACGTTTACAGACTCCTGCTGGCTTTTGTTTATGTTATCTGTCTTTTCAGATGTGGGGGAGGGGGAGTGTCTGCTCTTACTGTTTTCCAAACTACTTTCACTGGGGGTCCCAGTTTTCCAAACTACTTTCACTGGGGGTCCCAGCCAACCTCATCAACCGTGCTAAACTAGGAGCTTCTAAGTAAACTTTAAAAGGTTTTACACTGGATTTTTAGATCAGTATCTGTGTATATTCTTTTTTTATAGTAGTGTCTATTACATGCAGTTATATGACAATTGGTGTACACTGTCTCTTTAATTGTACTGATTGTTCAGTAAGAGAGGCTGGATTGTCAAGAGATAATGACATAATAAACTTTATAATATTACCAGAAATAGTAAAAATAAAAAAGGAATAATAAGGAGTTTTACAAATTTAATGCCACACAAAATAATGTAAAATGTTCTGAGTAAAAATAAATATAATATTAAGCCTCCAGAGGGAGCTAAAGTAATAAATATAATCAAACGAAACAATATAACCAAGTAAAATGATAATTAAAGAGACAGTCAACACAAAAATTGTTATTGTTTAAAAAGATAGATAACACCTTTACTACCCATTCCCCAGCTTTGCACAACCAACATTGTTATATTAATATACTTTATAACTTTTAAACCTCTAAATGTCTAAGCCACTACAGACAGCCTCTTATGACATTTTTTTTATTAGCTTTTTACAACAGGGGAGTGCTAGTTCATGTGAGCCATAAAGATAGCATTGTGCTCATGCCCGTGAGTTGTGCACAACCCAGCACTAATTGGCTTAAATGGTAGTCAATAGATAATAAATAAAAAGTAATGCCATCAGGGGGCAGTCAGAAGAGGCTTAGATACAAGGTAATCACAGAGGTAAAAAGTATTAATATAACCATGTTTTCTGTGAAAAAATGGGGAATGGTTAATAAAGGGATTATATAGCTTTTTAAACTATAAAACATTTTGAGTTGATTGTTCCTTTAAAGACAACACATTACTGTGTTGTAGCTGAGAGACTGAGGTCAAGAAAACAATGACATTAGCACCCACAAGATGGCGTCAGAGCACATGGACACAGCAGAATAGTTACGCTCAAAATGGCAGCCAAAATAGAGAGTGGCGAGGAAATAAAACGGTAAGTGGAGAGTACAAGATGGAAAAAATAAAATACAGAAATAAAGGAAGGTTAAGAAAAATAAAGAAAACAGAAAAAAAAAAGAAAAAAAGAAAGGAAAAAGATAATTAAATTAACCAGAATAATTAGAATGTAAAAGGAACAATAAATAATAATAAATAGGAAAATATAATTGGCTACTGGTTTTAACTCTTTATTTACCTGTGCATTTTACATTTTGACAGGTATGTAGGTATCTGTGTATCTCTTGTAGAAGTCTTGTAATGAAATCCTATCTAAAAATGTAATTAATTAATGTTTAAATGCTTTATTATATACATTTTTTTTAAAAAATAATAAAAATACAATCCTATATAATAAAAAGCCAACGGCTAGATTTAGAGTTCTGCGTTAGCCGTCAAAAGCAGCGCTAAGGGGTCTTAACGCTGGTTTTGGCCAGCCGCTGGTATTTAGAGTCAGGCAGGAAAGGGTCTAACGCTCACTTTCAAGCCGCGACTTTTCCATACTGCAGATCCCCTTACGCCCGTATCCTATCTTTTCAATGGGATCTTTTCAATGGGATCTGCCTAACGCTGGTATTTAGAGTCTTGGCTGAAGTGAGCGGTAGACCCTCTACCGACAAGACTCCAGCCGCAGAAAAAAGTCAGTATTTAAGAGCTTTATGGGCTAACGCCGGTTTATAAAGCTCTTAACTACTGTGCTCTAAAGTACACTAACACCCATAAAATACCTATGTACCCCTAAACCGAGGCCCCCCCCACATCGCCACCACTATAATAAATATTTTTAACCCCTAATCTGCTGACCGCACACCGCCGCCACCTACATTATCCCTATGAACCCCTAATCTGCTGCCCCTAACATCGCCGACACCTACATAATATTTATTAACCCCTAATCTGCCCCCCAACATCGCCGCTACCTTACCTACACTTATTAACCCCTTAACTGCCGACCGGACCTCGCCGCTACTCTAATAAAGTTATTAACCCCTAAAGCTGTCTAACCCTAACCCTAACACCCCCCTAAATTAAATATAATTTTAATCTAACGAAATAAATTAAATATTATTAACTAAAGTATTCCTATTTAAAACTAAATACTTACCTGTAAAATAAACCCTAAGATAGCTACAATATAACGAATAATTATATTGTAGCTATTTTAGGATTTATATTTATTTTACAGGCAACTTTGTATTTTTTTTAACTAGGTACAATAGCTATTAAATAGTTATTAACTATTTAATAGCTGAAAGAGAACAAAAATCCAGCGAGCCACTTTAAACGAATGGGGTAAGTTTATTGGATAAAAGAACACTAACAAAAAATCACTCAAAAAAAGCTGTGGGGTTAGAAGAAAAGCAAGTAAATTGGAAGTAAAAAAAGTATGCCATTAGTCCACAGCTTGGCCAGTCGGTCTTACGCGTTTCAGCTGATTGGTAGCCTTAATCATAGACCATAGTAAGCATCTGGTTTGCACCCTTAAATAATCAGGTCCAATTGAGGTAAAGAGGTGCACAGCTGTGGAATACTGCATACTAATTAGCTTCAAAATGACATATACATAACTACATTATTACATCCTCTGACTCTTAAAATTTAAGCAAAGTCTTTATTGCTAATGTGATATACTAGTTAAGGACAAAGTGATTAGTTGCAAATTGATACATGCTCAACGTGAATAAATAGCATTATAACCATCATAACAGCATAGAGATTTCTACAAAACTGAAATCCACATAGTCAGTTTGTTAGACACTAAATAGTGAAGAGTTATAATTTTGCAATAAAGAGTGAAAAATAAGACTAGTAGCAATCTAGTAACATCGCAAACTGTAAATATTCTTAAGAGTTTAAGTCAAAATTTCAAATGAATATTTATGTAGTAAATAGCTAACAATACATGTTGTATTATGTAAAAAAATATGAGCGATATTAATATGACCCATGTGTCTGAGGGGCACAGTTCACATATTAAGAAAATCATTAGTTATTATGGCGCCAATGATTTATAATATCACCAGTTGCATTGAAACCTTTTGGTCTCCTTGTTTGCAAGGTGAATATCCAGAATGCTTCTCTGTGTAATAATCTATGTAATCTGTCTCCTCCTCTAGGAGTATGTAGAATACTCTCTATGACTTGCCATTTAAAGAAGATTACAGATTTATTATGTTCATAGATGAAATGATGCACTAGATCTGACACATCTATTTCTTTATCTATGTTGTTCAGGTGTTCACGTATACGTGAGCGGGCTTCTCGTGTGGAGCACCCCACGTATTGTTTCTGGCATAATGTACATTCCACTAGGTAAATAACGAACTTGGTGCGACAGTTAGTGCAACTGTTCGAAAGAAAAAGCCTCTGTGTGGATCTGGATTGGAATCTGTCTGTGATGTTGGCATGACTGCATGCTATGCAGTTGTGAAAATGACACTTAAAGTGTCCTTTAATCAAAAGCCAACTACTACCTGAGTTGGTCTGATTTTTTAAGGAGGCTAGGTGCTACCATATTACCTATAGTGCGTCCCTTCCTTGAAATGAAATTTAAACCATCCTCAACAATATCCTTGAGACTATCCTCCCCTGTAAGAACTGGTAGGTGTTTCTTAATGATTTGGCAAATTTGTCCAAATTGTGGACTATAATTTGTGATGAATTTAAATTTCGTCTGGTCAAAGTTAGCCCTCTGCTGTCTGCATTTTGGTTGCAGCATTTGTGCTCTATCTAACCTGTTGACTTCCAGAAAGGCTCTATTGACCACTTTAAGAGGATATCCCCTTTCCAGGAGCTGTGTTTTTAATATATCTGACTCTCTTAGAAAATTCTCATTGGATGAGCAGTTCCTTTTTATCCTTATAAACTGTCCTTTGGCCACCCCAAAGCCTGTGTGTTTGGGGTGGCAGGACTTGGCATGTAAGATGTTGTTTGATGCAATTGGTTTCCTATAAAGTGTGGTCGTGATCGAGTGACTAGTAAGATCACCCAATAAATTAACATCTAAATATGGCATTTGTGTTTGATTAAAGTTATATGTAAACACCTACATAATATTTATTAACCTCTAATCTGCCCCCCAACATCGCCGCTACCTTACCTACACTTATTAACCCCTAATCTTCTGAACGGACCTCGCCGCTACTCTAATAAAGTTATTAACCCCTAAAGCTGTCTAACCCTAACTCTAACACCCCCCTAAGTTAAATATAATTTTAATCTAACGAAATAAATTAAATATTATTAACTAAAGTATTTATATTTAAAACTAAATACTTACCTGTAAAATAAACCCTAAGATAGCTACAATATAACGAATAATTATATTGTAGCTATTTTAGGATTTATATTTATTTTACAGGCAACTTTGTATTTTTTTTAACTAGGTACAATAGCTATTAAATAGTTATTAACTATTTAATAGCTACCTAGTTAAAATAAGTACAAAATTACCTGTAAAATAAATCCTAAACTAAGTTACAATTAACTGTAGAGATATATAAGAAGAGAAAGGGCGCCTCCTAGTGTAGCCAATACAGAGTTAGATCATGTAAAACACGCTACGCGTTTCTCAGCGCTAACCACGCTGTTACCTGCTTGAGGAAACAGCATGGTTAGCGCTGAGAAACAAGTAGCGTGTTTTACTGATTTTATATCACTTTTTATTTTATCTGTGAATTGTTTATTAACTTTTTGGATTATAAAACAATTTTTATATACTGGAGTCTCCTGTCTTTCACTCACGCTTTTGGAACAAGATCACAGCCTTTGTGTTTATGTGCGCTGGGCCACTACTATATACCCAGCTTGCTTCATCAGCACTATAGTGTGCTTCAGGCCACGTGATCCATTTTATCGGTAGATACCAGTGGGTGCTCATCAGACTTACTGATCTGAACTAGGAGTCGCCCTCTTTTTTCTTTTCAATTTTAAGTTACAATTAAACCTAACACTACACTATCAATAAATTAATTAAATAAATTAACTACAAGTACCTACAATTAAATACAATTAAATAAACTAAACTAAATTGCAAAAAAAACAAACACTAAATTACAAAAAATAAAAAAAGATTACAAGAATATTAGGCTAATTACACCTACTCTAAGCCCCCTAATAAAGTAAAAAAGTCCCCCAAAATAATAAAGGTCCCTACCCTATTCTAAATGAAAAAGTAACCAGCTCTTTTATCAGCCCTTAAAAGGGCTTTTTTGCGGGGCATGCCCAAAGTAATCAGCTCTTTTGCCAAAAAAAAAACACAATACCACCCCCCAACATTACAACCCACCAGCCACATACCCCTACTCTAACCCAAACCTCCCTTAAATAAACCTAACACTACCACCTGAAGATCTCCCTACCTTGAGTCGTGTTCACCCAGCCGGGCACCGATGGACCAAAAGAGGACATCCGGAGCGGCAGAAGTCATCATCCTATCCGGGCAGAAGAGGACATCCAGACTGGCAGACATCTTCATCCAAGCGGCATCTTCTATCTTCATCCATCCGGAGCGGAGCGGAGTGGAGCCATCTTCTTCCAGCTGACGCGGATCCATCCTCTCCAACCGACGCCTACTCGCCGAATGAAGGTTCCTTTAAATGACGTCATCCAAGATGGCGTCCCTCGAATTCCGATTGGCTGATAGGATTCTATCAGCCAATCGGAATTAAGGTAGGAAAAATTTGATTGGCTGATCCAATCAGCCAATCAAATTGAGCTTGCATTCTATTGGCTGTTCCGATCAGCCAATAGAATGCAAGCTCAATCTGATTGGCTGATTGGATCAGCCAATCGAATTGAACTTGAATCTGATTGACTGATTTAATCAGCCAATCAAATTTTTCCTACCTTAATACCAATTGGCTGATAGAATCCTATCAGCCACTCGGAATTCGAGGGACGCCATCTTGGATGACGTCATTTAAAGGAACCTTCATTCGGCGAGTAGGCATCGGTTGAAGAAGATGGATCCGCGTCGACTGGAAGAAGATGGCTCCACTCCGCTCCGGATGGATGAAGATAGAAGATGCCGCTTGGATGAAGATGTCTGCTGGTCCGGATGTCCTCTTCTGCCGAGATAGGATGATGACTTCTGCCGCTCCGGATGTCCTCTTTTGGTCCATCGGTGCCCGGCTGGGTGAACACGACTCAAGGTAGGGAGATCTTCAGGGCGGTAGTGTTAGGTTTATTTAAGGGGGGCTTGGGTTAGAGTAGGGGTATGTGGGTGGTGGGTTTTAATGTTGGGGGGTTGTATTTTTTTACAGGCAAAAGAGCTAATTACTTAGGGGCATGCCCCGCAAAAAGCCCTTTTAAGGGCTGGTAAAAGAACTGGTTACTTTTTAATTTAGAATAGGGTAGGGACCTTTATTATTTATTAGGGGGCTTAGAGTAGGTGTAATTAGCCTAATATTCTTGTAATCTTTTTTTATTTTTTGTAATTTAGTGTTTGTTTTTTTTTGTAATTTAGTTTAGTTTATTTAATTGTATTTAATTGTAGGTACTTGTAGTTAATTTATTTAATTAATTTATTGATAGTGTAGTGTTAGGTTTAATTGTAACTTAGGTTAGGATTTATTTTACAGGTAATTTTGTACTTATTTTAACTAGGTAGCTATTAAATAGTTAATAACTATTTAATAGCTATTGTACCTAGTTAAAATAATTACAAAGTTGCCTGTAAAATAAATATAAATCCTAAAATAGCTACAATATAATTATTCATTATATTGTAGCTATATTAGGGTTTATTTTACAGGTAAGTATTTAGTTTTAAATAGGAATACTTTAGTTAATAACATTTAATTTATTTTGTTAGATTAAAATTATATTTAACTTAGGGGGGTGTTAGGGTTAGACTTAGCTTTAGGGGTTAATAACTTTATTAGAGTAGCGGCGAGGTCCGGTCGGCAGACTAGGGGTTAATACTTGAAGTTAGGTGGCGGCGATGTTAGGGAGGGCAGATTAGGGGTTAATACTATTTATTATAGGGTTTGCGAGGCGGGAGTGCGGCGGTTTAGGGGTTAATAACTTTATTAGAGTAGCAGCGAGGTCCGGTTGGCAGATTTGGGGTTAATAAGTGTAGGAAAGGTAGCGGCGACGTTGGGGGGGCAGATTAGGAGTTAATAAATATAATATAGGGGTCGGCGATGTTAGGGGCAGCAGATTAGGGGTACATAGGTATAATGTAGGTTGCGGCGATGTACGGAGCGGCAGATTAGGGGTTAATAATATAATGCAGGTGTCAGCGATGTCGGGGGCAGAAGATTAGGGGTTAATAAGTGTAAGGTTAGGGGAGTTTAGACTCGGAGTTCATGTTAGGGTGTTAGGTGTAGACTTAGAAAGTGTTTCTCCATAGGAAACAATGGGGCTGCGTTGGGAGCTGAACACTGCTTTTTTGCAGGTGTTAGGTTTTTTTTCATCCCAAACTGCCCCATTGTTTCCTATGGGGGAATCGTGCAAGAGCACGTTTTGCCAGCTTACCGCTACCGTAAGCAACGCTGGTATTGAGGGTTGAAGTGGCGGTACATTAGGCTTAACGCACCCTTTTTGGGGCCTAATGCAGCCCTTCAGACAACTCTAAATACCAGCGTTTTTTAAAGGGTGCGTTGGGAAAAAAGGGGGCGTTAGCTACGCGGGTCTTTACCGACAAAACTCTAAATCTAGCCGAGTGTGTGTTTGTCCGAAGCTGTCATGCGCAGTAGAGACTGCGCTCGAGGACAAACACACCTGGCCTTCCAACTGACCTGGCGTTGTGTGGTGGAGTGGGCGTGGATGGACGGGGCAACGTGGGCATGGCTGGATGGGCGTGGTCAGGCGTGACACGGGTGGGATCGGTCGTGGCGCGGGCGAGGTCGGGCGGGGGCCAGATGCTGATGCGGCTGCAGAGAGACAGAGAACTCTAAAGAGGGGGGATAGAGAGAGGGAGAGAGAGAAAGCAAAAGAGAGAGGGGGAGAGAGACAGCAAAAGAGCGGGGGTAGAGAGACAGCAAAAGAGAGGGGGGAGAGAGACAGCAAAATAGAGGGGGAGAGAGACAGCAAAAGAGAGCGGGGAGAGAGACAGCAAAAGAGAGGGGGGAAGAGAGACAGCAAAAAAGAGGGAGGAGAGGGACAGCAAAAGAGAGGGGGGAGAGAGCTAGCAAAAGAGAGGGGGGAGAGAGCCAGCAAAAGAGAGGGGGAGAGAGCACAAAAGAGAGGGGGGAGAGAGACAGCAAAAGAGAGGGGGAGAGAGTGCAAAAGAGAGGGGGGAGAGAGCACAAAAGAGAGGGGGGAGAGAGACAGCAAAAGAGAGGGGGGAGAGAGACAGCAAAAGAGAAGGGGAGAGAGCGCAAAAGAGAGGGGGAGAGAGCGCAAAAGAGAGGGGGAGAGAGCGCAAAAGAGAGGGGGAGAGAGTGCAAAAGAGAAGGGGGAGAGAGTGCAAAAGAGAGGGGGAGAGAGCGCAAAAAGAGAGGGGGAGAGAGCGCAAAAGAGAGGGGGAGAGAGCGCAAAAGAGAGGGGGAGAGTGCGCAAAAAGAGAGGGGGAGAGAGCGCAAAAGAGAGGGGGAGAGAGCACAAAAGAGAGGAGGGAGAAAAAAAAAAGAGAGGAGGGAGAGAGCGCAAAAGAGAGGGAGAGAGACAGCAAAAGAGGGGGCGAGAGAGAGAGCAAAAGAGAGGGAGAGAGACAGCAAAAGAGGGGGAGAGAGCAAAAGAGAGGGGGAGAGAGAGCAAAAGAGAGGGGGAAGAGAGAGCAAAAGAGAGGGGGAGAGAGAGCACAAGAGAGGGGGGAGAGAGAGAGCAAAAGAGAGGGGGGAGAGAGAGAGAGTAAAAGAGGGGGGAGAGAGAGAGAGAGTAAAAGAGAGGGGGGAGAGAGCGAGAGTAAAAGAGAGGGGGAGAGAGAGCAAAAGAGAGGGGGGATAGAGAGAGAGAGCAAGGGGTGGGACCGCTGTACTGCAAGAAATGGCTTGTGTACACAGGCTTTAGGACTAGTACAGTGACGTGCAGTGACATCAGAGGCTGGTGAGGCAATGGCTAGGATATGCCTTCATTCTTTAGATATCTTTTGTTGAAGAAATAGCAATGCATGTGGGTGAGCCAATCACATGAGATATCTATGTGCAGCCACCAATCAGCAGCTACTGAGCATATTTAGATATGATTTTCAACTAAGTCTATCAAAAGAATGAAGAAAATTAGATATTAGATGTAAATTGGAAAGTTATTTAAATTTGCATATGGGTTTCATATGGGTTTCATGTCCCTTTAAATGGTGTCTTGGAAAACTGGTCAACTTAGTAAACATCTGATTTTAGTCTAAAAGGATTGTAACAGAAACTCTTGCCAGATAACAAAATGCTTGCTCTGATTATGAGATCTAGAAATCCATGCCCATTAAAATATGTTTAATTATTTTTTTTACTTTAATGCTGCAAATTATGCTTATAGATTCTTTCATTATTCAGTAAATATAGAAAATGTCTTGATCCAGTGGCGGCTGGTGAAATTTAAAGATGGTGGGGCGCTTGACCCCACCCCTTTAAATAAAGCCACACCATCAGATGGCACTACCAATTCATTAATTAAATAAATAAAAGGTAGACAGAAACACAGAAAAGCACTCAGGGGGAAAGGGAGAGAGAGACGGGGGAGAGAGACACAGAGGGTTAGAGAGAAAGAGAGAGAGAGACACAATCACACACAGAGGGTTAGAGAGAGAGAGAGACACAATCACATACAGAGGGTTAGAGAGAGAGAGACACAATCACACACAGAAGGTTAGAGAGAGAGAGAGAGAAAGAGAGACACAATCACACACAGAGGGTTAGAGAGAGAGAGACACAATCACACACAGAGGGTTAGAGAGAGAGAGAGAGAGAGAGAGAGAATCACACACAGAGGGTTAGAGAGAGAGAGACACAATCACACACAGAAGGTTAGAGAGAGAGAGACACAATCACACATAGAGGGTTAGAGAGAGAGAGAAAGAGAGAGAGAGAGACACAATCACACAGAGGGTTAGAGAGAGATAGACACAATCACACACAGAAGGTTAGAGAGAGAGAGACACAATCACATACAGAGGGTTAGAGAGAGAGAGACACAATCACACACAGAAGATTAGAGAGAGAGAGAGAGAGAGAGAGAGAGAAAGAGAGACACAATCACACACAGAGGGTTAGAGAGAGAGAGACACAATCACACACAGAAGGTTAGAGAGAGAGACACACAATCACACATAGAGGGTTAGAGAGAGAGAGAGAAAGAGAGAGAGAGAGACACAATCACACACAGAGGGTTAGAGAGAGAGAGACACAATCACACACAGAAGGTTAGAGAGAGAGAGACACAATCACATACAGAGGGTTAGAGAGAGAGAGAGACACAATCACACACAGAAGGTTAGAGAGAGAGAGAGAGAGAGAGAGAGAGAAAGAGAGACACAATCACACACAGAGGGTTAGAGAGAGAGAGACACAATCACACACAGAGGGTTAGAGAGAGAGAGAGAGAGAGAGAGAGAGAGAGAGAGACAATCACACACAGAGGGTTAGAGAGAGAGAGACACAATCACACACAGAAGGTTAGAGAGAGACACAATCACACATAGAGGGTTAGAGAGAGAGAGAAAGAGAGAGAGAGACACAATCACACACAGAGGGTTAGAGAGAAAGAGAGAGAGAGAGACACAATCACACACAGAGGGTTAGAGAGAGAGAGACACAATCACACACAGAAGGTTAGAGAGAGAGAGAGAGAAAGAGAGACACAATCACACACAGAGGGTTAGAGAGAGAGAGACACAATCACACACAGAGGGTTAGAGAGAGAGAGAGAGAGAGAGAGAGAGAGAATCACACACAGAGGGTTAGAGAGAGAGAGACACAATCACACACAGAAGGTTAGAGAGAGAGAGACACAATCACACATAGAGGGTTAGAGAGAGAGAGAAAGAGAGAGAGAGAGACACAATCACACAGAGGGTTAGAGAGAGATAGACACAATCAC